>NC_079153.1:119973506-120275239 GCF_947563725.1 Argiope bruennichi
TTAAGAAAAATCTGCACAACTAAACTGATGTCATTAAGAAGGAAATGTTTTAAATTTAAAAATAATGTAAAAATATTTCGCTCAGTTTTTATTTAATTAAAATAAAAATATCACTGAAGTATACATTCCACTGTCCAAAGTATATCAACGTTAAGTTTGGTAAATATAAGTCGAACGATCTTTCTTATATTATATAATATATAGTATATATATAATGCACTTCGATCTGATTGAGCAGATGAGGGCAACTGAGGTCAATGTTGTAGAGAATGTGAAAATGACGTTAAATTTATAGATGGGCCATCCAGATCAAGGGGAAGAGAATAGTGCGGGTTTGAAATTTTATTTCTCCATATATACTGAGAACACAAAAATAATTTCATTTAGACGAATGGTTGCCTCGTCCTAAGAAACAGATTTTGTATTGAATTACAATAGCGTTGGGAATATGGATGAAAAGTGATTTTCTAAGCTCTCAAACTTGAAGCATTTCTCAATCTAGCATTGTTTGAAAACTCTCCTCTTTCAATCTTAACCTTTTTAACAGCAGATGAGGAGAGGAGAAAATGGCAGACTAGGATAACTACCTTCGCCTTTCAGATTATTGACTGTAAATTTTCACATTACAAAGTCTGTGCATTATCCCTACATTATACAAAGTATTATGTTGCTATTTTTAACTAATTTCGAATAATTAAAGAATAAAACTAACCATACTCTGTTTATTCTTTACAGATGGGATCGTTTTAATAAAGAAATTTCAATTTGAAAATTAAGATCAAAGCTAATTTATTTATATAGATGTATGTATCTTTGGTTGGAAAAAAAATTCCATGTAAATATTAAAATAATTATGTTTATAGAAATTCTTAATACTCATTCTGTTAGTCAATATCGTAACTGACCACTTTGTTAGTTCATTAGTTATACATGTCACAAGTATAGATTTTAAAAATATTTTGCTGCATCTCTGTATTGGCAATTCGCATAACAATATTTAACAAATCTAAAATTCTCAAAGAATATTATTTATTCAGTTATATTTAAATATAATTATTGAATGTTTAGGAAGGGATATATGTACGTGGTTTACTTTTGGAAGGCGCTGGGTGGGATAAGACAAACGGCATTTTAATCGAACCAGAACCTCTGCATTTAATCACTACAATGCCGGTCATTCTCTTCAAACCAGTTACTGAAACTTCAGTGAGAGGTAAGATTTCTTTTGCATTCCCTTATTTAACTGGAGACGATGTTGAGTTTTAGTATAAATAAATGAAATGAAGTAGACGATTTATTTATATATATTTTGAAGAAACATTTCTGAAAAATGTTAATATTGCAGAAATGTTTCTTCCTAAATATTTTAATGTATCTATCATTCATCTTACAAGAAAACAGATGCAGCGTCCGGGGAAAATACTGCGTTCATTTTTAAAAAGTATGTACTAGAGAAAAAAAGGAACAAAATTCATTTCATGGTCAAAAGATTAAAAAAAAAAAAAAAAAAAAAAAAACGTTATTTTCGTTTTATTTTTTACTATATATATTATATAAAGGAAAAACATTGTGATTGCCCAAAAATTTGAACTCGAAATTTTGATGAATGTCCAGATTTTAGAGTTCCCCAAGTCCGAAAAACACATTTTTGGAATTATGTCTACTCGTTTGTGAACACGATAACTCAAAAACGTTTTGAGTTGGACGGATCTAATTTTAGACATTTACTAAATTTATAGATTTCCATCAAACTTCTAATGAAATTCATTCACATGAAGATTGTATGTTCCAGAACAGTTGAACTCGATAATTACAAAATATAAGGAGCTAGATGAATGAAACTGGCAAGGAGTTAACAAACTATCCGTCTATATTTTAGCATGCATATGAGCGCGATAACCCAAAAATGCAAGAACTGACAAATGAAAATTGATTCAATATTTTAACATCTAAAATGTAGATTTGTATTAAAGTTTAAACTAAATCGTCAAAAGGTTGATTATTATCATTCATGTAAATATGTTAACTCAAAATCGTAACGACTTGGATAAGTGAAATTGAGTATATACTATTGTTGTGTTGCGACTTATGGCACTTTAAAAGCCCGCTGACATAAGCCCACTGACATCTGTCAGCGATGTAAGCCGAGTGAGCGTCTCTTGTTTTTTCAATATGCCAACTAGGGCCAAGAGCACGACTAAGCTACTTCATGCGTCATATTCGCTTGCACAGCCCCCCTTTTACAGGATAGCACAATCACACATCTCACAGATAGAACACAGAGGAAGAACAACCATCCCCGAAGCGGAACACCGGGAGAAGACGCTCTACCCCTATGCCAGGACGCTGGCAATATATACTATAGTAACTAAAACTGTAGTTTTATGTCAAATTTCAATTTCATTCGATAAAAGTAAAAATACCTTTAAAATTTACCATTGGGTTTCTTCAAAGCCGAGCCTGTTTATGAAGCAGAAACCCTCACATGAGAATTCTGAAAAAATCAGTACTCGAGACGTTCATAATTTTGCCCAAGGTCTAAAATTTTTAGACGACATTTTATACAAAAGAGTGTTCGAAAAAATTTCAAGAAGACTATTCCTATTGGTTTAATTTTACATTTCATTTGAATCAATTCACTAATATGGAAAATCAAATTAAACAAATACAACTCAATGTTATGAGCATTGCGAGCCCATCAGCTTAATAATATGAAGTGCTGTTTCAAAATTATCTTTTTTAACTTCGATTAACCCAAAATTCTTACACTCAAAATAAAATTTCAATTCTTTTATATTTTCAACAATATGAAATGAAAAAGTTTTAATGATTGTGTTGTTTACAGTAAAAACAAGGACATTGTATAAAGAATGTTTTTAAAATTCCACACATTATTTCCTCTGGAGAACAATTATTCTTAAATAAATAAATAATTTAATACAGAAAAAGAGTTTATATAACGCCGAGTAACCACAAAATGCCTATTTATTAAAGTGAAATAATTAAAAAATAAATTCAATTTCAAAGAGACACAGACAGAGGCAGGTTGCCTATTTCTGAACTTTCTTGTTAAGGATAGACTGTTTGACTTCCCAATAACTTTGTTTGTCTTTTCTGTTTGTTATGTGGTATTGCACGCTATGTTTTTAAAAATTATTCCGAGGTTCAGCAAGACCCAACTCAGTACTGTATTGACTTCAGCTGAGATTCAGTACTCTAACTACAGGTTTTCACAACCAAATGTTAATCATAGGATATGATTAAAACATTTAGAATGTTTTTACACTATCATTAGAATTAGTATGAAAATGTCAAAATTGTAATATTTTCAAAAGATGCAACTTCTCTAGTGGCTGTAAAATAAGGAGTTAGATGACTCCAGCAACTTGAAAACATGTGGGATAAAAACAAAGAGCACAATGCATACTTATATAAATAATAAAAAAGTATATCTATGTACAATATGTAGCATATGGCTTTTTCCCCCCATAGAATTATCTCCAATAGTATAAATGCTGTGGTTTTTTTCTTGAGATGACTCATACAAAATTTAATGGATTATTCAAATATTCTATTAGTTCTTAATTCTTCCAAAGAAAAAAAGGGAGACTTGCAAATAGTATTTATATTAGAAAGAAAAAAAAAAAACCCTTTAAATGCTTTATTCTATGTTTTGATTTTTAATTATGATTTATTTCTTATTCAAGAGAACACCAGAATCAATTCCCCACAAATAATTAACTTGAATTTACATAAGGTGAACATAGATTTTTTAGTAGAGCAAAATACTCATACTTTAAATTTTATTATCCTAACTCATAATGCAACTGCTACTGAATTATCATGAAAGTGCGCAAAAGGAATGCATTATTACTAGAAGATAATTCACAAATTGAAAGAGAAAATTTTGAAAGATTTAAATAAGACTAACATAAGTATATCTGAAGATTTTCGAGTTTTATATTGCATGTTGGGAAGTGGTGGGGGAGCTGGAGATGAAGAAGAGAGAGAATATTTGCATTGTTTCTAAAATGCATCTTTTTTTTTTCTTTTCTTCATTTATGATTTTTTTCAATTCACTTGATGTGTACAAAAATAATTATAGATTTTTTTTTTGTAGACTTCTTTAAAAAAAATTCTTTACACTTATGATGTGCAGTTTCTTTCTTATTTATTAAATTAAATCCCATTAAAGGAAATTAAATTTTCATTACAGGAGTATACAATTGTCCTTGTTACTATACATCTAAGAAAACAAATGAGAAGGGATACACATCATTTCTTTTCAATGTTGATTTAAAAACCAAGAAGGCTAAAGACTACTGGGTAAAAAGAGGAACTTCATTATTATTGAGCTCCAAATAAATTCTTTAGATCTACATTAGTTCATTTATTTAAAATGTCTTTTTTTTTTTTTTTTTCAAATAAAAATTTACAATTTTTTTTTTAAGTACTCTTTTTAGTTATATGTAATTTTCAAATCTTATTTTTCACTCAAAGAAAGTAAATTGAACATTTACAATTCTTAAGTAAAATAGCAATAATAACAAAGAATGTTAATAATTATGTTTGTTTTAATTGTTTCTACGAATTTTTATCTTTGAAATCAGATAGTAAATTAAAGTGAAATGAAAAATATTTATCACTATACCAGTCGCCTGTCTCTAATTGCTCTATATGTATGTAAGAAAAAACATAACATACATAATTCTAAGTGGTAAAGTTTTTAGTTTCATTCCACAAGATTTTTTTAATTATTTAATACAAGGAGAATCAGAATAAGAAAGACACTTTTGGTGTCAGTGTTTGGACTGTATTTATGTTTTTTTAAAAATTTCTTTCAGTCTGTCTGCCTTCCCACCCCCCGTAGCTCTAAAATTTGATTGCATATAATTGGCCTTAGGAGAAATATGGAATTTCTATATTCATCTTAGCGTTTTTCAGAGATTAAACTTTAACTTAAAAGATTAACAATATCTAGAGAAGGCAACTTAAAGGCTCTTAGGTTCAGATACTTAATAGTTTTTTTTTTTTTAATTATTGAAATCTTAAGCAAAAAATCAACATTAATACAGTATATTAAAAATCTTCGATGATCAAAGTTGTAGATGTCGCTTATTAAAAATTGTTATTTGGTGAAAAATTTATTAAGATTATGCTAGTACCATAGATTTATTCTATAAGTTGAATATTTCAAACATTTCAAAGTTAGTTATAGTCAATATCCTTTTCGTGATTGAAGGAGCATCAACAAGGTTTATTATCTAATACAAATTTACTTAGTAGGACTGTGTAATAACCGATCGAGTAATTATATTTATTGTTATATTTTCCATTTTATATATAAAAATAAATTTAGGAAATCGAAGTTTAACAGAATTTGGTCATATGAAGATGGAGACTATATGCTCATGTATGTATCATCTTCCATGTGTGTATGATGGAGGTTTTTAATGTTAGTTAACTTTTATAATTATATATTTTTTTTATTTGTGTATAGTTTTTACTAATTTATGATGTTAAAAATCAGGAGAAATATTTCTATTACACTATTTTTTAAATGCTACCAGACAGATACAATTTTATTGTAAGCAGAGAAAAATTATTACAAAATAACTCAAGTCACTGAAAGTGTACATGATGCACACAATGTGTCTAAGCATAAATATAATCAAACAGAAGAATTTTTTAATGTTCCCTGAGAAGATAAATATCAATATCGTAATACTCTATGGAATAATTTCTGCTTTTGAATATTTAGTATATTTTACCAACACTTTCATAAAAGGGGGAAAAAATCGCCATCACGAGATATTGAAATACTGAAATTAGTTAAAAAAACATACTCGGAAAACGAAAGTTGCTTTTATTAAAGCCTTTCACTCTTTAACAGCTGGAAAATACTTGAGACAAGTCGTCTCAGGCAACCAGCGGGCACATCCAGAATACTAGTCAGATATACCTTAAGGTCCATGATTTCAATAAATTTTCAAACAATAAAAATGTAGTATTTTAATTGTCTTACATATATTCTGTTTATTGTGTATATTAATTTTTCTAATAGGGACCAGTTCTTCATCTATTCATTCATCTTGTATAATCACTTCAAAGATATTTTAACAGAATTAGATTTTCTTAACTTGAAATAAAAGCGGTAGGATGATGAAACAATGAAAATAGTTTGATTTTCAGGGCAATAATATAATCTATTGTTGAAAATTAAGCAATAACAAACAAAAAAAATCTTTTTTTAAAAAATTTTGATACAGTGTAAAATTTATTTTTGTTTAATGTTTTTTTCGGAAATTATCGCCAAAAAAAAAATCTAGCTTAATTTTCAATTACGCCTGACAAATTATAATTTTAAAGAGCTTTCCAATCAATACATCAGTATCTCTTATGTTCAGTTCTTTTGGAAATAAACAATAGATTGATATTCAATGTTTAACATTTTCTTAATATATAAAAAAAAATTATAAAATTTATAGTAAGAAATCTTAATTGAGGAATTTCAAGATTTGGATTTCAATTCACATCACTCAGAATTTCTCCTAAATCATTTATCACTAAGGATTTCTCCTAGGTTTGATCGAAATGTATGATGAAAAATGTACAATGTGATTAAATTATCACATTTAAGCTATTACAATTTTTAATTAAAAATTATAATACCTATAAACATCACCTTGCTGCAAACTATAACATTTCTATTAAACTAGTAATAAACTTCAAAAGTCTTTATGTGAAAAAAAAAAATGTTAATAATAAAAGCCTTTTGTTTCTTCATTTTATTCTAATAGTTGCCTTTAGCATTCAATCGAACTAACTAAAAAAAAATTTCAACCAAATCTTTTATTTGTAGCTTGGTTTTAAGAGTTCTTAAAACAAAGTACTTCGAAATTTCGATTTTCATAGACTGTGCATTTAAAACTATTTTAAAAATCTTACACATGTCCTGTTTATTGTAATGTTCAGTTCTCTCTATTAATTAATTATCTTATCTAAAATTTGAGATTTCATATGTTTAGTAAAAAAGATTGTTTCAATTAAATATCAATTTGTTTGCTGAATAAAACATGCTAATAAAATGTGTAAAGTTAATAAATTAAACCATTCTGCCTAATATATTTTTTTTATTTTGCATAGTAATGAATATATTTCATAATTTTCATAACATTCTAAGATCAATTTTTGTTCACTCATTAAAAAATTTAGAGGACTACAAAATGAAAATGGGGCTTCAAGAGCAATAATATATTTTATGTCTAAATATACATATATAAAAAAGAGCAAAAGTGTTTAGAAATGTACAAATTATAAAAAAATTGTGCCACTCCTTTATTTTGAAATTAATTCTTTTTAGTAATTACCAGAAAATATCCAATCATTTTTTAAACCATGCTTTAAAAAGAAATTTATTCAATAAGAAAAAAATAATCTCAATGCCTAAGTAATCAACAATAATAATTGTTGATAAATTTATAACACTGTATATAATATGTTTATAAATACAATGAAAACCAATTGAATTTCATAACAATAAAATGTTTTGCTGTAATTTTCATCTAAGAATCTTTTTTAACTATCCGAAATACAGAAAAAAATTGGATATAGTAGTATACTAATTATATAGGCATCATAGAAATTTTTTTTGAATTTTCATATGCTATAAAGATTTTTTTGTTATATTTTCAGAATTTATCAACAAAAAGTGCTGCAAGTTCACTCAATTTTTAATCAATTAAAATAAATATCTCTGAAGGACATATTCCCATCATTCAAAGCATATATGAGCTGAATTTTGTTACTCGTTTTCTAGTGGTCTGTCCTGTAAAAAGTTAACACACATATTCTCTTTTATTATTAAATAGTTTATATTGATGAAAGGAAATACACCCCAAAACTGTGTACATCATTTCTGTAGCAGCTAATATGGCATAATAGAGATGATTTCATATCAATATATTTAGTATTGTTAAAACAGTAATTTCTAATTTACCTTTACCATTTAATATATTATTTTTAGAAAACAAAATGTTTCATTTTAAGTGCTAATATCTTTATTAAAGCTGATAAATATCATACAATGAAATATGATAAAATACATTTAAAAGTTTAAAATTCACTTTTCTCTATAACTTTTCATAAAATTTGCATCAAATTTTCTGTAACATGCAGAATGAATTTCAGGTGCTTAGATCTGTATTAAAAGCTGGTGAATATCATACAATGAAACATGATAAAACATTTAAAAATTTAAAATTCACTTTTCTCTACAACTTTTGATATAATTTACAATAAATTTTTTACATCTTTTGTAGTTTACATATCGAATTTCAAGTGCTAACATCTTAGTTAAAAGCTGATAAATATCATACAATGAAACATGATAAAGCACAGAAGTGAAAAATTCACTTTTCTCTATACCTTCTTATAAATTCATTCACATCAAATTTCCTGCAGCATCCTTTGTAGTTCATATAGCGAATTTTTCCAAAAACAGCTCGTTCTGCCCAACCTTGATCATGGATGCCACATATAGACCACATACAGCCTAGAAAATAAGAAAATATTCTAATATAGTATTGTAAAAATTATGAATACAACAGATTAAAAATCAAGAAATCAATATAAAATAAATGTAATAAATTCTTCTTAGCTATGATTTTGAAAATAAAATACCATAACTGCTAATTTCCACTGCCCTAATTTGGCCAACATGTCCCCTATGAGTTTATGAGTCTCTTCAGTATACTAAATCAGCAATTTCTTATCCATTGCATCCCAAATTAAGATTATTCTTTATTTTAGAGTTATTAAAAAACCCATTTATTTTGCATCTTGCATTCTACAATTTAATGTATACGGGTGACAGCACCATTATACATGTAACATTGTCAAAATGGTCATGGACTAGGGCATCAAATATTTCATCTAAAAATCATGTAACACATACTATACATATAACATATACTATAAAAAAAAAACCTTTAATGGTTTTTGGAACAATTGCAAATATCTTGAAAGATCTATTAACACAGAATATTCTAGTACACAAAAAGAGAAAACACTCAAATTTATAACTCAGCATTGCATGGAAATAAATAATACGTATTTAATCTCAATTGTTTCATAAATTTTTTTAGGAGAAAGGAGAAAAGAATTCAATCTTTGCTAAATAAGATGATAGTTGAATTCAGTTTGAATCAGAATTTTAAATCAAGCATACGCTGTAAACTATTATTATAATAATATTGATCAATCATTAAAAAACATACACTGGACTGAATATAAATCTATAGAATACATTTATCAATTGCTTTATAAACAATATTTAAGAAATCTCAAAAGATTGTATAGTGAAAGAAAATTCCAGGCATCATCCAAGGTAATTTAAATTTGTCCAAATGTAAATTCGCAATGTTTATTAATAAAATAAAAATTACAAAGAGATACTGATAGATTTTGATGAAGATAATTCAAAAATCTGAATATGTATGATTTTTTACATAATCTATGCTAATTTAAAGAATTACTAAATAATAATGTATCCATTCAGTCATCTTATAATTTTAAAAATATATATATAGTTGATTCTCTTTGATTATTTATTTTCCAGAATATTATATTTTAAGAAAGCTATAATATTTAACAATTTATACCAATCAATTTGAAAATGGCAATTTACTAAGCAAATCTGAGCCTATGTATATGCATGCAAAGAGCTTTCTTATGAATATAAGCTAGCATTTAAGAAATGCAACATATTTAAAAATTTAGTACATCATATAATAGTATATAACACTTACCAACATAACCATTAGGATCTCGTCCATCCAATTCATATTTATCATTCAGATAAATTGCAATTTCCAATGCTTCTTCAGGACTAGTCGTCCATTCCAGTATTTTCTTTGCCCAATACATACGTAAAAAGCCATGCATCTTTCCTTCTCTTGTCATTTGACGCTAAGTAAAGAAAGATACATGCGATAAAGAAATCAAATCTCATTTTTTAAAATACTTAATATGCAAAATATACATTGCTATCTTTCTAATAGCAAAACAAACACATACTTGAGCAGCATTCCAAAGCAGATCATGTGTTTTGGCATTTTCAAATTGCTCTTTAGTATATATATATTCCCGTTTATCTTTGTTGTGATCCTTTAATGTTTTCTTAGCCCAATCATATGCACCTTAAAATTTATAATTAGATCAATATATTATCGTACATAAGCTTATTTTCTGACAAAAGTTATAAATAAGAACTTACCTTCAACTTTGTCATAATTTTTATTGTAATAACAAAAGTTATCTGCAAGTTCCCTTCGTATCACAGCTTCTTCAACAAATGCATCAACTGATGCGCCACATTTACTTTTAAATTTTAGAACTGTTAATATTGTTCGTTGAATTGAGATTTGCCCTGAAAAATAAATTAAATTACAAATAAATTGTAGATAAGTTTAAAACAATTAACTGCAAAAATTATATTTGTTCTCAATATAAATGTTCCAAAATTGGAATTAATTCTATACTGAATATTCATTTTAAAAGAAGCACAATTTATATTTAAAAACTCAGTGACATTTATTAGGCAAGGGGAAGTTAAAAATATTCCCAACCCCTTTGGTCTGCATAATTATCAAATGTGCATATACCAACTTCTATTATGGCATCAAAAATGGTTTATTATTATTATTATTATTTATTTAAGTTGAGTGATTTATCAGTGTACAATTAATACTAAACATGAACAAAAATCAGGACAGAGATCTCAAAAACTTTGCATTTTATTTATATTCTTTTTTTTTATATTGGATGACAACAAAGACAAATGAAATGGGGTATGTGATTTTTGTTATTTATATTTATGCTCATTCATCAAGTCCCCATTTTAAAATAGTTCCCACTTTAAGCAAAGGCGAATATTAATTTATAAATAAAAGAAAGAAAAGACCAACACACTGGCTGGTGACTTAGTGCTTAAAAGCATCATGTCACACTCAAGCCACTTGTAAGATCCATTTCTGCTGCTTGAAGCAACTAATGCAATTATTTTCACAAGAATGAATATGCTATGATATTTTGTCACTATTTTAACAAGTTTTTTTAAAATTAATTTTTGTATGCAGTTTATAGCTTTATCTACTTTTATATAATATAATAAGGTACATGTTCATTGTGTTGCCATATTCCCTAGTCATATTACCTAAAGTTAATGCATGAAACTTTCATTGTTTCAATTTTTTCTCTGCTGTGCTTGATACAAAAAAGTTTTCTAATTTGCAAGTTAAGAGTTAGTAACTATTTTATATACAAATTACAATTATTTCTCTAGAGATTATGTTATTTGTTTATGAATTATAATTTACCTAAATAGGTTCTTTATAATTAACTAAATAATGAATGATTATTATAATTTAAATTAGAAGCAAGCATGATCAAAATAAAAAGAAACAATTTTGATTAATTCTTTATCGGTCAAACACTTCTGGAACACACTGAATTTAAGAGTCTAAATTTATGATTTTATTATATGCAAAATTTTAAAACATTATCAATGTATTTAAACACAAAAACTTAGTGCAAACACTTTTTCTGGATGCTAATTTTTTTGTATTCTAACTTTTTTTTTCGTCTTTTGCTATTAATTCTTTTAGTTCATTAAAAATTAAGTAAGCTGCTAATTTTACCTATGGTTAATATAATAGAATTAAAAATATTAACATCATACATAAACCAGCAGGTCAGTGAAGACAAATATACATTTACCAATCAAATACACATTTATAAATTAAAATAGTAAAAGCAAAAAAGGTGAAAGGTTAAAAAAATGTATCAACTAGAAATAGAATTAACTAAATACCACAAAATATAGATGGTGCAATTTCATAATTATCAGTTGTATTTTTGAAAGGGGGGGAGACCTTTGAAAATGAAAAATTATTTTTACATCTTAATGGCAGTTGCTGCAAAGTTAACTCTGGCACTTCTTGAGATGTCACGCTTTTTGAACAATAGTGAAAAGTAGTATCTATAAAAAAGTTATATTTACCAAAGTGAAACCACGGTGATAAATTGCTCAAGTTATCTTTTGTGGGATCATTCCGAAGGTCATTGAATCCTCTCAGCCTCTTATTGCAAAATTCAGATACTTTCAACAACCCTGCAGCAGTGCCTGGCTTGGCCCAAGCTACTTCTTGTACATCCATATTCACTTCCAGGGTATTTTCAATTTTTTCCCATTCTATATCCTGAAAAAATTATATTGTGGACATGTGGAATAATAATGCTAATACATTTAAAAAAATTAATCACAGCAATGTATACTTAAAAAATATACTTTTTCTGGAAATTATTATAATTTTTTTGATATATTATAAAACAGCTTTGTTATTTTATCACTTAGAAATTTTTAAAAACTTTCTCAATTAAACTATGAATTCATAAATATTAAAAAAATAATAATTTGTTCTTCCTTTTTTAAAGGAAGAACCTACTGAATAATTAACTATACAATACATAATGTTGATATCTAGTAACAAATCTTCTTGTAATGAAAACCAATGGATCTTTATAAATCTTTTGTTCCTAATATGCAATTTTGCACTTTACTATTTACTTTTTATCAAGGAAATTCATTGTAATTAGAATTTTAAAACTGTAAACAATACCTGTAATTTGCAGTTAGCAATCTCTTTTTGTTTAATAACAGGGGGGAATTCAGTAAGAAACTCCTTGAGTTTATCATGAATTTTCCTTCTTATTGTTCTAGCTCCATATTCTTGTTTATCTGAAGCAATCCAACAAGGAACAATATTATGAGCATCAACCTAAAGAAAATTAATGAACATAAGATATCTAACCCTACTTTGTAAATAGCACTTTCATTAATGAATTAAGAGAAGTTCCCAAAGTTAAGATTAGTTTTTACATTTTAATTCACGTAATTTTATCAAAGATTACTTTACTTTTTTTTTATTTTTTTCAAAAAAGTCCAGAATTTGAAAGCAATAAATAATAAAAACAACAACAGATTATACAGATATTTTAAATTTTAAATCATACACATTTATTAAAATTTTGTCAAGGACTTTGCAACACAGTATTCTGTATGTGTGTGTTGCATTCTACAGGTCAGATCATTCAGCCAAGAGTACCAAATTTGGAACATATATACCTTCAAGGATGAAAATATGTACATGAAAGCAATTTTTTTTTTTGAAGTTTTAATTACTTAAAAATTAAATTGAATTTTGGCATTTTTTTGTAATAACTTTCAAAATCATTATTACATAAAAATAAATATAAAATTGTTTCAAAATTTCAAAAAGTTTCATTTTAATGTTACTAATTTAATAATAGTATGAATAACTGCTGAATTTTAATAATTTTTTTTTTATTTTTTTGCCTAATTTTTAATAATAGAGTTTTTTTTCTTAAAATTCAAACTGTTTTCATCTTTTTAACAATTATTTGATCACAAGATCTTTTTCCATTATACTCCATCTTATTCCATTGTTGAAAATTAAAAAAGGAATTTGTTTAATGAACGAGATGGATAAAAATATATAGTTACAATATTGCAAAATTTTAATGATAGATGAACCACATGTTTACATTTTTAATAGTACCGTGATGTCATGGACCACTTCATCATTAGCAAATTTCAAGTGCACAATGAGCAAAGCACATGTAAGACAAAGTAACACATCTTTAATGTTTGGCAATATCACGGATCTGAATTTATACATAAACAATTTCACTGAAATGAAATATAACCAATATCCCTAGTGAAGAAGACGTTCACCAAAAGTGACTAGTTCTTAATACACATTTAACAGTAATTAAAACCAAGGCAATAGATCCAGGTACTTGAAGCAGCTTTTGACATTAGAAACAATATATTACCTGACATAGAGATACATCATCTGGCAGCTTAGTTAAAACATCCGATATCCATTTCCTAGGAACTCGCAAGGGACTAAAATCTGTTACAATTCCACCAACTTTGTTTTCTTTCACAAATGCAGGTAAAACTGTTTTAGCCTCCCCAAGAAGCAAATGAAAATGAATGTTTAAAGATTCACACTCCTGTAGAAATATGAAACATACAAATAAATTAAAGGGATGGAATTTAAATGTTCAGAATGACTTATAAGTGCGCTATACATCTTCAGAAAAAATAGTTTCAATTTTTTTTTTTTAAATGTAATATGCCTTGTAAAATACTTTAATAAAGCTAATGTTTATTTGTCACATGCAGCTTGATAAAATTCAAAATGTTGGTGATGAATATTAATTTAGCTGAAAATAATTACATTTCTGAGGTATAAATAAAGTACATAAGGCAGAAAACTACACATAAATCAAAAAAAAAAAAAAAATTACTTTGATAAAAAAAATTTCCAAATTCATTTATTTTGAAATTTATTGTCTACTTTTTAAAACAGTCGAGTAATTAAGGAAAGCAAAACTAAGCTGATTGCTATAAAAAAATAATAATAAACACTTTATAAACTTAATATAACAAGACTTTACTATTTTTTCATAATTTCATTTCATTTACTATTTTTTCATAATAACATGAAATCAACTTTTAAAAAAAAAGAAAAAAAATGACGATGGTCTCTTTTTCTACAGATATTATACACGCACACACACTTATATATATATATATTGTTATGGATTCTGTAAGGTCACATATTTTGGATTCTTGGCAAAGTCTTTGGTACCAAGTTTGGAGGCATTCTACTCCTTTTCCAGAAAACTTGGAAGTTTTCCAATAATGTATTAATGTCCTGTCGTGATTACCAATCAGTGAACTGCTGTTCTGCTTTCATTGTGTATGTGTAACATACCATCATTTTTGTTTCGGCCAGGATGAAACTGCTGCATTTGGCAGAGAATCCGATGTGAAGGTTAGCATTTTGAATTGTTTTGAGCTAGTTGATCTATAGTAGTACATTCAAAACTGTATTGTTTTTGCCTTTCAAATTTTAAATATCTGTAAAAAAACAACTGTAAATAAATTACTGTTTCTTCTCTTTTTACGGTAGCCCATTGCATTTATTTTTAAAGAATATTTAGTTATTTTTTTTTAGCTATTTAGTAGTTTATTTTTAAAAATTTAAAACATTTTAACCAAATATTTTACTACCTTAAAACGGAGTTTTCAAATGAATAATATATTTACATATACATGCAATATACAATTACATATACATGCAATATAATTTACATATACATTACAATTACAGGCAGGAATTTAAAAAAAAGCTGAACTTCTGAACTTCACAAAATAATAAATTGTGCCAAACATAAACACTAAGAAGTAAAATAAGTATGATTAATTGAAAAAATTTATACAAAAGAATTCGAGATAATAAAAATATTGAAATATTTATTACATATAAGAAAATTAATCTATCTCAAGAATGAAATTAATAAAAATTTAATATCCACTTACATCAGCAACTTCTTTAAGTCCTTTTAACATGAAGCGATAGTGACGTATAGTTGCCTCTAAAAATTTTGGGACTAAGCAGAAACAAACACATAAAGGTAAATCCAGCTTTAAGGCTAAACGCTGAGCATAAAGAAAAGCCCAATTATCTATAAGAAAAATATTTATATATAAAAAATTGGTTTCATACAAAACTTTTTATTCAACATATTGAAAACACACACACACACATATTATATATATATATATATATAAACATGCAGTTGTGTGGCCAAATAAAAGAAACTTTTAAAATTTTAAAGCTTGATTTATTTCACTACAGAATACCTTTTATGTATTATTTATAAGGAAGAAGCAATCAGATACGTCAATCTACATCGTAGTACAAGAGCAAAAAAGCAAAAGAAACCAAAAATTTTCACGTTGTGGATTTGATAGGAATTTCTTTGACAGGTGTAGTTTTAGGAAAGGGAAATTTAGGTTTGGAGGTAGGTTTTGAGGATTATTATTCCTTCATTCGGAGCATGAGAAAATGCTGAAAGGCAGAGTCCAGCAATTTTATAGAGCACATGTTAAAAGCAATTAAATAAAAAGTGGAACTAGATCAGAAAATAAGAGAATATTTTTAAATAAAATTAATACGGGCTAAATTAAGATAAAAATGGGAAATTAATTAGGATTTAAATTAAACTTTAAAATATCATTATATATATTTTGTTACGGAACTTCGATTCCACTAAGTCCATAAATTCACCGGGTTTTGATTGTAGTTGGAGAATGGTGTGAAAACAAACAGCAGTCCTCGATGACGAACAACGATGACTTTTATTAAACACGAAGCCAAGGGCAACACAGAGATGATAAATGTACACAGTTGAGACGAACACAGGCAACAGACAGCAGCACACTACAAAACACAGTATCCCACAAGTAGTAATCAGTAGCAATAACAACCACATCACACAAATCAGCCAGACAGAATTCAGCAGGAGAGGGAATTTGCATAGCTTCACTCAACGGTCTCTCCAAACAGCTGCAATTCTCCACTGTCTCCTCACTTTAGTTGTATCCAGCTGCCAACACACTATTACACGCGTGGCTAATCCACACACAACACAATGCTGCTTCCATAATAAACACCAGGACTCACGCAGCTCAGTTCAGCAATCACTTGAGCTCCACACAATACTTGTTCTTCGTTGCTTCGTTATCCTCTCGGCAACTCGATACTTGTTTACGATTCCGACTTCGAACACGATTCATTTCGGCTTGAGACTGCTGGCCTTTTATAGTTTCCAGGAGGCAGCCCCAGAAGATTATAGACCAATCAGGTGTATCTCGATTCCCATTGGATAAATCGGTAAAATTCTAAAAGTTTCCAATAATATTTATTTTGTCGCCAAACACTGAGATCACTGACACGGTCCCGATCAGCATCCAACAGGGCCTCACTGTAAAGCGGTCTGCTGGCCGCTGGCTTTTTATAGTTTCCAGGTGGCAGCCCCAGAAGATTATAGACCAATCAGGTGTATCTTGATTCCTATTGGATGAATCGGTAAAATTCTAAAAGTTTCCAATAATATTTATTTTGTCGCCAAACACTGAGATCACTGACACGGTCCCGATCAGCATCCAACAGGGCCTCACTGTAAAGCGGTCTTTCTTACGGTGAAACTATTTGTGCTGGGAAGCAACATTACAATATATATACAATCATTTTAAGCAAATATTACATCCAGAAAATTAGAATATGGATAAATCATATAAATAATAATTAGGTACTCAAAAGAAATAAAAAGCTTAAATTTAATAACAAAATTATTTAATTAGAAAATATTTGATATCTATAAATAAATTAATTAACATGTTCTCTTCTTTGAGGAAATATAAGTGAAAAGATGCCACTGTTTAACATTTATATTTAGTGAAATCTATAATTATCAGAAACAATCCACACAAGAATTTAAACCAGTTTTAAGAAATAGCCTAATATAGTAAATTATAATTTAAAACCATGTTACATACTAATATTAAGATCATTTACAAATAGAAAAATTTCAATATCTTATACTTTATAAAAGAAAGTAAAATAATATAATGCAAGCATATTTCTCATATATAATGCATTTATAATAAAAATAAATAAATTTCTTTTGGTATTTGCCAGAACAGACTGAAATATCAATCTATCAAATTTAGCATAACAGACTATAGAGAGTAAGAAAATATATCTCAGTAAATTAATTAAGCAGAAAATATAAAGTAAATTAATTAAACAGAAATTTGGGGGGGGTCTATAATAACTTTATTCATTACCTTAAATTTAAGTATTATCTTATTAATAAAAAATAATTTTGTTGTGTATACTGTGCTTCATACTATTTTTTTTCTGTAACTTTTAACAAAATTTTAAAAATAGTTTTTATATTCAACTTTAAAATAAATGTTTTCCTTTCTTTGAAAAAATTAATTTATCCTCAGTATTTACATATTAACTTATAAAAGGATTTTTAGAAGCAAATTTTATTACAAAAGTATATTATCTCTAATTTTAGAATATTTTAAAATAAAATTTATAACATTACCTTATTTTATTGTAATAAAATAAAATTCATTTTAATTACTTCACAATTTTTTTGCTCCATTTCAGCCAAATAACTTCTATTATTCAATTTTTTCTTCTTTTTATTGTCTTTGTATGCCTTCAATAACTTTCCATCTTTTGCTAAATATACATACTGTTACAAATCTGTAATGTTGGTTTCCAGCACAGTTAATACCATCATTGGAAAGATAATTTTACAGACAACTCTATTGGATGCTCATCGGATGTGGATCCATGACCTCTGGGCTTGATGACAAAATAGATACTAGAATCTTCTGGAATTTTGATGATAGGATTAATAGGAGCCGAGCTATGCTTAATTGTTCAAGAACTTTCTCTCCCTACTCCAGAAGCTATTAAAGGTTGGCTATCTAAGCCAAAGTCAATCATATAGCAAGTAAACTACAGATTAGTCGTATCAATCCAGCGAAGTGTAAATGTTGAGTGGAACTCAAGCATATAGTAGATTGAGAATTAATACTGTGCATTGAATTTTAGAGACAAGTATTGAAGCAGCATTCAGTCGTGTGTGAAGTAGCCATTCATATAATAGTGAGTCTACAGCAGGTGTTTTGAGAGTAGTGAATACCTATGCAAATTCCTGTCTGGCGGTTTTATGTGCTGTGATTCTTATTTACTACCGTTTACTAATTGTAGGCTGCTGTTTGTTCTAAGTGTGCTGCTGTGTTTTGTCATCTGTGTATTCATGTCAATAAACGATGCATGTTATTTGCTATTGATACCTGTTGATTGTGCCACCATACACCTACTATAGGCGAATCCATTCTGATTTTAGTAACATTTGATTTGCCATCCATTTTTTGCAAAAATATGCAATTTTAGACCACTTTATCAATTGTCTCAAATATGATGCCCCAATCAGCACCTAGGAATTCTCAATTGATTAGCCTAAGGTTATGAAAATATTAATTGTTCAAAACTTCATAAATCAATCAGATCTGATAGCAGAAGATAGAAATGTTCATTTATTTATTTAAAAGCTGAGGTGTTGTCAAAAATGTTTTGCAGAATATGATTCCTTAGGACCAAAGGAATGTACAAAATGTAGACGTCATAATTTTTTGATGTATATTTATAAACCGAAATAAAGTAAAATATTGTTATTCATGTCATTTAGATACTTTTGAAAATAAAACTAAAAACTGAATTTTATGAAAAATTTGAGAAATTTTTTATGAATATTTCTTGAGATATTACATAAAAACTATAAAAATTATTCTGAAATGCACATAAGACTTAAATGCCGAAAGGCTCTGTTTTCAGTACTCATATTTAAAAAAAAAAAATGTTTGGTTTCAGTTATAAAAAAAAAAAAATTCTATTAATTGCAGTTTAATCATTTCCACTTTAATTTAAATTTGAGATTTTACAAGAGCTGATAGAATAGAGCCTTTATATTTAATAGTATAAGAGAATTAAACAACTCTAAAAATTTGAAATTTAAAAATATTTTAAGAGAAAATTTTAACAAGCATTATGATTGGCAAATCAGCTGGTAACCAAAGGCAGTTAGTACTTTACAAAACAGATAATTATATAAATTACTTGAAAGCAAGCCTCAGTGAATAAAATAATCAACTGCATAAATGTTTCTACGTCATTGTATTAAAAAACCTTGCTTACCTTGGACACGCTGATCTCTTGACATCCAATACACAATAGATTCAGCATTCTCAGAAATATCCTTTGTCTTTGAAAGGACTCTGACTCTCTTTTTATTAAATTTAAAATCCTTAATAGAAGCAGCACATGTTAATCTTGACTGCTTGATTTCTTTAATAAAGTCTTGATCATTTTGTCCTGCTTCCTCTGTTTTCTGCTTTTTTGGTGGCTTTCCAAAATCATCCAAAGTTTTCTGTTTCCCAGAAGACATTGCTTTCCAGTTGAAAAGGGATGTTCTTTTAAAGCTATAAAAAAGAGCAAATGCTCTCTGCAAAGATAAAATATTTTTATTAAAACAAAAAAGAAACAATGGTAAAGTCAGGACACTATTAATTTAGAGTTTAGAAGAAAAAATATTTTCTTTATAAAATAATTTGTATATAATTTATCTTTTTCAGATCCACAAAAATCTGTATGAGAAGAAAAATTCTTCAAAATATATTATTAAGTGAACAATTGACAAAATGCTGGAATCAAAATTATTAACTGTTAAAATTTTAACATAATGCATCAATTATAATCAAAAAGACAGGTCCAAGGGGATTCAAACCACATAAGTGTCCACATTCCTACATTATTGGCTGGTTTTGCAAAAAAGAAAATGGTTTTATTTTCATTTTTTTTTTCAAAACCAGAATTACATACACTTGAACAATATCATGCACACTTTTGAGAATTTTTCATATATTAAGGTGATAAGGAACTTTTAATCTCATTATGTTTATAGATAGCTAGTACCACTATATAATTTTGATCATAATCAGAATTGTCCAAATTAAGAAAAAATATACATCACAAATATGCAACACCATTGAGGGTTTTAACCATATAACAATCATAAACTTATTAAAGATATTCTTCTAAAAGATATCAATGACTTAAACATAACTTTGCAAGATTGTGATGAATGCATCGATTTATTTAATGAACCAAAATTTGTCATGCGTTTTATCTTCCAAGACCAAAATAGCAAAAGTATTATAACATTATTACTATTTAATAATAATTTATTTAAATTAGATCTAAACGAACGAATTTGAATTTTATAACGAACAAAAAATTATATTCTCCTTACCAATTACCATCGCAGAAAAATCTTTCTTGTGATTGAAAATAATAAAAAAAATTGAGTAAGACTTAAGAAAGGTGCCGGTTTCTTGCCAACTTTCCCAAAAACTTGCCAAAAGTCTGTCATCTTGAATGGCTACAAGATATGGTAACACACAATTTTCACAGTTCAAATAAAAAAATTACATTTAGTGAAAAAATTCAATTCTGGCAAACGGACATAAGTCAACAAATTGCTTGAGATTTAGCATTATGCAAATAACAGTAAATACTGTCAGTAATAACAGCAAATGTAAATACTGTCTCAGAATTATTAAATATCATATTCAAAGTTCTCAAAACACTAAGATATGATATTGTCAACAAATTTTGCTATGAGGCACGCAAGATAACGAAAAAAAAATCAAATATTTACCTTATTCAAGTAATTAAATTATAGTTTACAAATTTATTTTGTAATACAAAGTTTGTTTTAAGACCAGCAAATCAATTTTGCATCGACCCATGTTTTTGGTTCAACCTGCCCTGATAATTAAATTTTTAAAAGCATCAGTGACTAACTAGTAAAAAAGGTTGTAATTTCATAAATGCTTGGAAACAATTCTATAAACATGAATTGTTTAAAAAAATAACAGTAAAATAGAAAAAAAATTTAAAAAATTGAAAATTGCTTAATAGCAAATTAAAATAAGATTATGATTCATTGCTTTTATCTTACTTTTTTATTCTTATGGCTGACAAAAAATTTGTTCTGACAAAATTATTAGTTTTAAAATTAATTTTTTTCAAATTTCTGACCAAAAAAATTCAAAAATATTACGTTGATATCTTTATAAATTATTTTCACTCTGCAGCTATGAAACAAACTAAAAAAACCAACTCTTATTCTTGCAAAGATTCTTCTATAACCCTCCCCCCCCCCCAAAAAAAAAAAATTAATAATGGCAGCAAATTTTATATAAAAATAATTCAAAAGTTATATTACTTTTACAAACGAGATTAATAAAAATTAAATACTAAATTTATAAAATTATCATATACTGTTTATACATTATGTAAATGAAAATTTCAACCGTTTTTGTCATTTAATTATTAGACTGATTACATAACCATTAACAAAAATATTTAATTTAGAGTCAGAAGAAAACAAAAATAATACAAATACAAATAATATGCAACACTTTTCAAAGTCTATCTATTAATAGTTGCTAATTAATGAAATGATGAGTATTTAAAAAATATAATACAGCAATAGCAATATTCACAATTTTAATTCAAGGTTAACAGACAGACAGAAGAGTTATTTAATTACTCTCACGAAATCCCATGAAATAAAATAAAATTTTAAATTAGGAGATGAAACTTCGGATATTTCAACTCACATTAATGATTAATATATAAAACAAATATAGTACTACCTTAGTTACAAATCGGCGAGTTAGCGCCAAAACTATAATTTTGTATATAGATTACGTAACATAGAAACGGAATCCAAGGAAAAATCAGAAAAAAAGAAAAAAAGATTACGCAATATGTACTCCATCATGAATATTGCCAGATCGATAACGTAAAATAATTTCATACCGACTTAAAATTCGAAAGAAACGGGGTTTTTTTTAATCATGTAATACTAATTTTAAAAATAGAGAGTTTTTATTAAATAGAAGGTATCAACAAATTTCACCTTGCTAATAATATGATGCAAAATTACATAGTGAAGTTAAAAATAAACTGAAATGAAAACAATTCATGCTGGAACGTCAACAAAAAACTTAGTTTCTGTCTTAATAAATTAGACTAAAAATGATTCACAGTTTATTTATTATAAATCCCTCAGGGTAAGCTAATTTATATTTTCAAAAATGTGTCAGATAAAAAGAATACAAATTTGCATTTGAATTTATTTTAAAGGTGCATTTTTTTTGTAAATTTGAAACTAAAGACATAGGTGGATAAGATATTGACAGATGACTGGATGTTTTATCTTTCCGAAGGGGTTCTCATAACAGTAATAAATCAAAGCCTTAAATTAAGAAAAAAAAATAGTGAATACCTGCAAATAAGTATATTAACAGAAGACGTTGGATATCGCAATTCTCGTTATGAAATTGTTAAGCGAATATACAACTTTACCTCTTCAGTCGGCTTACAAAAAATGTTTCTAAGTTTGCACTAAGTTGCAATTAAAAGAGTTAAAATCAAATAGTTTTTTGTTTTTTTTTTTGCATTTAGTATAAAAACTATTAGTTTGAATGATAAAATTTGAATTAAAAAATTGTAAGTATTAAAAAATTATGAGCTGTCAAATGTTATGATAGCTTAGTTAAATCCTGAATAAATTTTTTAAAA
The DNA here is from genome assembly GCF_947563725.1 of Argiope bruennichi. NCBI lineage: Eukaryota > Metazoa > Arthropoda > Arachnida > Araneae > Araneidae > Argiope > Argiope bruennichi. The sequence goes on from NC_079153.1 coordinate 119,996,684, forward strand.
GTATGGATGTAGAAATATTTTTTCATTGCCTTTAAACTTGGGTAAAATTTTTGGAATTCCATTTAAGTTCATATCTCATATAAGAGAATAACTGGTAGAAATTTCTAATCAATATTTGTTTTATTTATTTGAGACATGTATTTATTGAAAAGATTGGATTATTGCAAAATGTATGTAAGTGCTTTTCATTAAGTCAGAATTTGCAGACCAAAAAATATTCTATTAAAGAAATAATGTTTTGTGATTTTAAATTGTATAATAATAATTTTCAAGAATTTAAATTTATTCCTGATCAAATTAAACTACCATAGCATTTGGCAACTCATTTTATACAACAACTTTTTATTTAAACATGAAAAATCAATGTTTAGGCTTCCACCACCACTACCCTTCTCTTCCTATACAGTAACTTATTTAGATGGAAAATTAAAGCCCAATTTCGCAAGGCCAATTCATCAACTTAAACAAATAAAATTGCTAGGGTTCCTCCCCCCCCCCCGTTTCCCACAACTGGACTATTTGCATATTAGCTTTCTTTGTTTTATTTCAGTTTAATTTGCCCATTCTTCTAATCTTGTTTATTTACTTCTTCTCATCAACTTTCAGATATATTTTGCTTACTTTTCATTGTTTATACACTTATGATCAATTGTAATTATTGACTTCTTTCCTTTTATTGAATTTAAAGGTATTTATAAAATTGTGCATTTGCTTAAGTTATGCAAAATTTAAATGACACTTTTCATTCTGTTATTTCCTGTTCTATTTTGTTTATTGTACTTGTATCTTTTCTGCATTTAAAAATTTTGGAATGAATTTTATGCAATAAATTTTTTTTTACTTAGTATTATACCCTATTTTATGTTTATGAAAGTGAGGCACTTTAAGCTATAAAAAAGTAGGTAAATATTCTTGAAATAAGAATACAATTTTTTAATGATTTAAATTTTATTTACTCTGACTTCAAACCTATAAGCCAAAATAGATAGGAAAGTTTTGAAATTTTTGTCTGAATAAAGTAAGCTTAAATCTTAGTTAAAAAAAAAAAAAATACACAAATTTAATTTTTTTCTGTTAAAAATTATTTATTTATAATAAGAGGAAAGCTATTTTAAATCAATTTTCAAAATGGAAATACATGGCGTATTTTATTTCTAAAGATCTATTTTCAAATCTCCTGTAAGCAGTGAATATTTTTGTTTGATTTATAAGTTACCAAATCAAATAAATGTCTTATATTGATTAAAAAAACTGGTTATGGGTTCATTTGATAAGTATAACAATCAAGTTATTTATTTCAGTAATTATAAAAAAAGATATATAGTTAGAAGTTGTGTTTTTTTTATCATGTCAAATAATGGCATAGTGTAAAATAATGTTTGCTATATATTCTATTTAGTTTGAACAATATGTTATGAAAATTTTCTTATTATAAATAATTGACTGTGTTATCTATTTCAAGATTAAAATTTTATTTTATATATTAATTTATACTCAAAATCTTATTGAATAATTAAAATAAAATTTGTAGGGATGTGTTTATGGAAAAGCATTGGAAAAGTGTGATACATCGCTCTGTATGTGATTATTTTTTTGATGCTCAGAGAAAAGCTGCATCTCCTGATGATATTCAGCCAATCATTGCTACACCTCATCATTACTTAATTAGTATTTTCAGATGCAACATGTTTTTTGTTGCTGTTACAACTACAGAAGGTGAGTGATTAAATAATGGACTTTTTAAAGCTACCAGGTAGAATTAATGGTTGCATGAATTTAAAATTTGCTGTTTTATTATTTCTTTTACTGTAATTGGTCTGTAGTCTCTAAAGAGTAAACAATAGCTTTTCAAATAAATTTATATTGATATTTTTAGATCGTCAAAAAAAGTTACCATGTGAATATCCATAGATTTTTGTTACAAAATATGAATTTATGAAGATTTTAGCCATATTTATTTCATTAGTTCAAGTCTAAACAGTTATAATATATAAATTAAAAAAATCCACAATACATAAAATTTAAGCCTTTTAGGATCACATTAAAAATGTTCTGTTTAAAAAAAATCTGTATGTTGTATTCCAAGGTGATATATAAGTATTACTGATTGAAATTTGATTTACTTAACTTACTTCTTGTTGATGAATTTCATACTTCATCAATAACAAGCCGAGCTGATGAATGTTTCAATAATCTGTTTTTAAATAGTTTACTAGAACATATAGTGGAATCTTGCTTAAGGAATATAATTTGTTCCAGAATATTACTCATCATGCAAAATTCTAATAAAAGAAACAATTTTTCCAATATGAATCCATGGTAAGTGGGACAATGTATTACAGTCCAAAAATATTCAAATTTATAATTATGTAAATTATTATTTATAATGCATGCTTTTTCTACAAGAAAGTTGTCTAAAGACATTTGTCTTTGGCTATAATTCAAAATGTAGCAGAAATGTGACATAGCATTATTGTTAATTGAATTTGCAACACACATAGCTACTGCTTTGTTAAAGTTATGTTTCTCAACATTTGATGCAATAATTTCTATGCTTTTAACATCTCTCTTATTTCGGATGATATATCATTTATAGATTGTTATGCTGATTAGACTGTTATTTCCTCCTCTCCTGACCAGATCTGCTACACAGTTTTTTAGTGTGACATAGAATGCAATTCCGTAAGGTTTTGGTAGATCTGGCTATATTCTTCCACCAGCTCATTGATTCAATTTGTTCTATCAATTTGTAGCCTCATAATCTTGGTCAGAAACATAATATTGTCATTTAAGTTCCATAGACACTTGCTCAAATACCTCTGAGTTTCATTTGACTACACTATTTGGACAAAAGATTTTTTATGTAAATGTTTTTTTCAAATACACACTCAAAACAATTTATACAGATCAGTCCAGCTTGTGACTTCACATTTTCTTCCTCCCACTCATTTTGCAAAACTTCGCTCATTAAGCAAGTTACTTTTTTACATTTTGTTTTGGTGATTATATCAATCACTTGTTATGAAAGCTGCTAGCTAAGTGAGATTTGACTTTGAGACTTGACTCAATTTAATTATTTCTAACACATGCTCTTAAAAGTAGCAGACTCTTTGGTTCTCAGACCCTGCGTAAAGGGATAAAAATCCCTATTGCCTATAACATTCTCTGTAGATTTCCTTTTCTAAGTCTACACATATTAAAAAAATCTATATCAAGATCACCGAGTGGAAATATTTCTGGAACTTTATTGTTGTATTGCTATATAAATAGATGTCTTTTTATCATCTCTTTTCCCTTTTACAAATTATGACTCGTAGAAAAATAAAATGAAATTAATTTCGAAATTCTTCTTTTCAGCCACATAAGTGCTAAAATAGTGTGTGTGTATATATATATATATATATATAAACTCTTCTTTACTTCATTTCAGTATCTCCTCTATTTGTCATTGAATTTCTTCACAGAGTTGTTGAAACCTTTGAAGATTACTTTGGGGATTGCTCTGAATCTTTAATTAAAGAACATTATGTAGTAGTTTATGAGGTAGGAATTCCTAAATTAATTAATCGTTGTTAACCTCTAAATTATTTAATTTTCTCTGCTGTTTCAATAGATAAAATTATTCATTTTGTAAATATGTGATTATTTGGATTCAACATAATTTTTCTGTTTTAGCCTCTATGAATATCTTAATTTTAATTTGAAAGAGTTATAATAATTCATAGCAGATTTGATTATGAAGAAATCGATTGACTATTTTAATAATCATTATTAATATTTATTTTAAAAATTGTTAGCTGTTCTCCTTTTAAGAAAGATTATTTTCTTAATTTTGGAAAAAAATTTAAATGTTTGCCCTATTAGGTAGATAAACGATTTTTTTTAAAAATTGATGTAATGTTGTAAAATGTACATTCCATATATTTTCATTTGATTGTTTAAAGTTTTATTCTGATATAAATAAGATTTATCATTAAAACCTATAACATTGCAGCTTTTGGATGAGATGTTAGATAATGGATTCCCTCTTGCGACTGAATCCAATATTTTGAAAGAGATGATAAAGCCACCAAACATATTGCGTACAATAGCAAATACTGTAACTGGACGTTCCAAGTAAATATTTGTTCATCTGTGTTTTATCTTGATAATGCATTTACATAATCTAACAAGCATAATTTAAAGTATACTTTTCTGCTTTGATAGCATTTATTTCATCAAAATTAGTTAATAGCACTATATTAATAATATTAATATGATGGAGGAATAGCCATTTCTTAAAGTAGTTAGCTTTAAAAAGATTCAGTCATACTAATGAATTATGAAGAACTACATTGTATCATAACAAAAGAAAGTACTGATTTAAATTTTGCACCACAATAATGGCAGAGCATTCTAAATTATTTTGCTATGCTTACAAAGTGAAAAAATTAATTGACATCAAAAATTGATGAAATTGATTCAATTGTTGAAAATGACAATTGTGTCATTTATTTTGCAATATCTCAAAAATGAAGGGAGCATTACTGGCATTCATAAATTTTTATGCAATACAAAAATTAGCAAAATTGGGCCAGTGTTTAAGGCTGGAGATTTGCTATTTATTTTAAATTATCTAATTTTGGCAATTTGTTGCTTTTCTAAGGTTAATAGTTGTTAAAAATTTCAGTTATTATGTGTAATTAAACCTTAATGTCTTTCTTTGTAAGATATTTTCAAAATTCAAATTTGGATGAACATATACTGTACATAATGAACAGAATGGATGAGACTCCTAAAACTTATGACATTCTGTTCATTGTATTATGCATGTCCCTAAATATATGTCTATAATTTACACCAGTTATAACACAGGAAATAGTAGCAGTATTAAAAAATGGACATAGCTTAAAAAATTATCACCATTGCTTAGATTTGAAGTTATATTATTGATATGTGCTTTTATAATTTTATAGATAAAAAATATATTATTTTATGCTTTTAACTTTATTTTCACTGATCAAAAATGTTTAGTCAATTATATCCTCCCCTTTTATCACTGGCTCTCTGTTTTCCTTTAGTTAGAATATTTTTCCATCTTTTCTGTATTAATATTTCATTTTTCATTCAAAACTATTTATCTTTTGTAAATTTTTGAACTGTTATGATTATTTATTTCTCTATAAATGTGCAGTGTTTATTTCATTTCATTTTTATTATTTTTGTTTGTAAATTTTTAAATTATTTATTGTGTAATTTTTTTAAATGCTACACTTTTAAGATAGTTTTTATAAAACTTATCACTGTTTGTGCAATTTATTATTATTATTATTCATTATTATATTATTAAATTATTTATTGTGTAATTTTTTTAAATGCTACACTTTTAAGATAGTTTTTATAAAACTTATCACTGTTTGTGCAATTTATTATTATTATTATTTATTATTATATTATTAAATTATTTATTGTGTAATTTTTTTAAATGCTACACTTTTAAGATAGTTTTTATAAAACTTATCACTGTTTGTGCAATTTATTATTATTATTTATTATTATATTATTAAATTATTTATTGTGTAATTTTTTTAAATGCTACACTTTTAAGATAGTTTTTATAAAACTTATCACTGTTTGTGCAATTTATTATTATTATTATTTATTATTATATTATTAAATTATTTATTGTGTAATTTTTTTAAATGCTACACTTTTAAGATAGTTTTTATAAAACTTATCACTGTTTGTGCAATTTATGCATCGCTACTTTTTTCCAGTTATTTTTTTAATCAGTAAGACACTGTAACAGCTGCTATATTCATTACAATTTCATTTTAATCAAGTTGAATTTTGATTTTTAAAAAAGTAAGATGTGTAAACTCCTTATTATATGATTGAAAAACTGGATCTCTCTCTCTCTCTCTCTCTGTGTGAGAGAGAGATCATAATTAAACATACAAGTATGCATCATTATTAATTAATTTGTTCAATTCTTATTCTAGCTGTCCTTGTTTTTTTAAAAATTTTTTGCCTCTTCTCTGTTTACTTTTTAATTTGTGGCAAAAATAATTGATAAATTCAAAGAATTTTAGAACCTTACAATGTTAATATAAAATATGAATATTAAAAATAATAATTTTTCTATGGTTTAATTTCAAATGTTTATTTTTGAAGTGTGTTTTTTCCTTTTGTTCAAAACAGTAAATGTATTCTAATGTTTTTACACCATTGTAATTATTCTTAGAAAGGGATTTGTAGTGTATGAATTATGTCATCTTATTTTTCTGTCTAATTATTTAAAATATAAGTAGTAAAATTGACTGATATGAATTTTTAAAATTGATTAACAGAAATAATTTTTTCAGAAAGGGTTAACTTTAAGTAGGCATCATAATGCAGATATAAAACAATTATCATTTTAAGGATTTTATATTAATTTCTGAAAATTGTGTCTAAATATCTGCAATTTCCTGTTTGAAATTCAAGCATTTCCTGTCAGTTGGAGAAAAGGCTTCTTATATTGTAATAATATATTTTGGAGAAAATACAATATTTTAAATTTAAATTTATTTTACTATTATCATGCTGCTTTATAAAAATAGCTGTATTGTAAAAATAACTTCTCAAAACATTGTTGCAGAATTCATTATTACACAGTTAATCCCAAATGAAAAAGACAATTTTTGTCATTCTTAAGTATTTAAAAAAGCAAGTGTAGAATGGTAACGATTTTATTATTTTTATATCTTATTTGTATTCCTTGTGAATGTTTATTCAGTATGTATTTTATTGAAGCATATGATTTCCTTTCAGTATAAGTACTACATTACCAACAGGCCAGCTTTCTAGTATACCATGGCGGAGAACTGGTGTAAAATATGCAAATAATGAAGCTTACTTTGATATAATTGAAGAAATTGATGCCATTATGGATAACAGAGGGTCAGTGATATCTGCAGAAATACAAGGATGTGTAAGTAAATACACTTTACAACATCTACTGCTGTTTTTCTGCTTTAAAATATTAATATATTCACTGTCATTTTTAGTATTCATATATAGGCATCACATACAAAGTATAATAAATATTGTCATGAAAAGATGGAAGTTATTAGAATAACAAACCATTTCAAGTGGGACGATAGCAAATTTCATTAATGTCAAGACTTGAATCTTTGATTCAAATATAGTTCATCCATAAAATTAAAATCGTAACTTTCAAAGCACAGTTTTTGTCAAAATATTTATAAATTATAACTTTAAAAAAAATTAATTTTTTTATATGTATGTTTGAGTATGTTTTTATTTATGGAATTTTTTTTTTTTTTTTTTTTTTTTTTTTTGGCAAAATGTATTGCATTTATACTGTGTTTCAAACAATATTTTAAAAGTTGGTTATTTCAAAAATTACATTTGAAAAACAATATTCAAAAGGACAAAATCAACTTTCTATATTATTATTTATATCATGTTATTATATAAGTATAATAGAAAATATGTTTTTAAAACAAGAAAATATGCAAGTTATTTTTTTTAATTATGATGTGCTAACTGTATATTTTAAATCTGAAGAATCCCCTACAGTTCATATCTTTAAAAAAAAATGTATATAGGTTCAAATTTATATGCAATCTAGAGAAAAATACAAATTTTGATATTTCACATGATCTCTTTCTCTGTATATATATATAATATATATATATATATATATTTACAGTAAATCTGTATGTATTAAAAAGTGGAAAAAGAATGTAAAATGTGCAAAACAATATATTAATTGTGCATCAGAGTATGAAAGTATGGAGCACAAGTGGAATCATAGCATTTTCTGCAAGCAATATCAGACAAATTAAGTTAATAAAAATTATAAAAGATATTTAAGTGAAACTTTCACTTAATTTTCCCCATACAGTCTGCAAAAAATACTATAATTACACTTACGATCTACATTGATTTATATTCATTTTTTATAACATAAATTCCTATCTTTATTTTTTTTTTTTTCTTCAATAGATTGATTGTTGTATAAAATTGAGTGGAATGCCAGATCTCAGTTTGTCTTTCGTTAATCCAAGAATTTTTGATGATGTTAGTTTTCATCCATGTGTTCGATTTCGCCGTTGGGAAGTAAGTTTTAGTTTCTCTTTGAATAGTTTTATTTCCTAACTTTAGAAATTTTCATTCATTAATTTGTTGTACATATTTTATGTAATAAAATAACCAATGTCGTATTTCCACTAATTGTATGAAATTAAATTCCATTTTTATGCTAAGCTAATATCTTCTTCTTCTTCTTCTCTCATCCTTCCAGTCAGAGCGCATATTGTCTTTTGTACCTCCAGATGGTAACTTTAGGCTGATGTCATATCACATAGGATCTCAAAAGTAATTTTTTTCTGCATGATATTTTTATTGTGTCTGTCTCATTACTTGTAAATTATTATTATTATTGCCTCTTTTCCCCCTTTTTATAAAAGGATTGTAAATATTTAAAACACAGTTTTGAAATATTAAAATATATAGAAAACTGTACATAATCTTCCTTATTGAATAAAATAATATTTGATTTAGACTAATTTATCAGTACATTTAGATTATGATTATTAAATTTGATAATAGCTGAAATAGATTATTCTGTTGCTTATTTTATACCATCAGAGTAAGAAATTATTAGTTTTAAAATTAATTTCTTTCAAATTTGTAGTTTTAGTCTTTGAAGTTGTTCTTGTAAGTAGCTATATTTAATATTGTTGTATTAAAATTTTCTTCCATTTTAGCATGGTGGCCATGCCTTTCTATATCCGGCATGATTTATCATTTTCTGAAGTGAGTGGTGGTAAGCTAGAGATAACTGTAGGACCTCAAGTTACAATGGGAAAAGCTGTAAGTGGAATTCATATTTTTTTAAATGATCATCTTAAAATGTCATTATATTTTGATATTTGTGTATGAATCAAAAATTATGTAATTATAAATTGTCTGTACATTTTTAAATTTTATTTCTATACTTCAATATAAGTTTAATTTCTTGAATAAAAAAATTGACTGAAAGATCAATTCCCAAACCAGTTTTTATTATTACTGTTGCATTTAGAATTTTACTTAAATTAAAATAAAGGCATTTCATGTTTAATTCTTTAAAAAAATTTTAGAGAGAGACTGATGTTCCAATACAAGTTTAATACTTTTTAAAATTTAGAATTTTTGATTTTTAAAGTGTAATTATAGAATTTAAAAGATATACGTTACCAGTAAAAGATAATTTCAAATGAAACTTCAGATCGAAATTGTTGCAAATTACAAATTTTATAGTAAAAATTAATTAAACCTTTTAAGAACTTTTTTTTAAACTATAGCTTCAAATAATTGTTACTTTTCTTGAATTTATAAATTTCAAATAAAATGCTTTTACATGTGAAATTTAAATGCTCTAATGATAAATATATAATTTTTTGTATCAATATTTTTTTTAGCAAATTTGTTTTTAATTCTGTTTTATTACATAAGTTTTTAAAAAAAATTTACTACATGAGTTAAAAAAAAAAAAACATACCTCAAATTTAATCTATTGTAAATAAATTAGAAATTTCAGTATTTACTGGAGAGTAAGAAATGCATTTTAAAAAATCAAACATCAATTTATCTTTCTTTGTCAAAGATATTTCAAAATAAAAAAAGCTATGCACCAGAAATAAATTCGAAATTAATAAGAAAGAAAGAAATGGCCAATTATTTTTCACCATATTGAAGATATGATTTATATTTCATATATATGTGTGTGTGTGTGTGTCAATAAACATAAATGGTATCAGTAAATATAAATTAAATCCTAGTTAATTTTGTAATTTTGCCTTAATTCAGCCTATATTAACTTCATTCTAAAATATTCTCTTATTCCCTGTTTCTCTAATCCAATTCCACCTCTTTTTATTTAATTAAGGCTGTACAAGATCTAAAATTGCTGGTATCAACATGTTCCCACACTCTGAGTGAAGGGATAAAAATCTGTCAATCTAAACAAATTCTTTTAAAATATACCTATTTTCCCCTTACCTAAATCGACACATTTAAAGAAATCCCTATCAGGATCTCACAGTATATACATCATCAGTTGTGCTGTTGATTGATATACCTTGTCACTTCTTGCTTGAACATAAATTATGCCTCCTAGGATGGAATAAAGCAAAGTTTAAAATTTAAAAGTGTCTTCTGCTTCTTCTGTCACAAAACTGCTCCAAAAAATATATGTTATATATATATATTGAGAGAGAGAGAGAGAGAAAAGAACTTCAATAATTATAATAAATGAATAAATGATTCACAAAAGCACAATTTGCTTTATTTGTTTCTTTTTAAAATGATTTAATTTTTATTAGAGATTTCATATTTATAGATTTTTGAATCATTATACATTTTCAGTGATGTCATATAAATTATTTGTTTTGGCATTTAATGAAATAAATTCTTGTTATGATTCATAGAATCATAATTTTTTCAAAATGTTAGTAAGAAAAGTCCAGAGAATTTATTTTTAATAAAAATAATAGAAAATAATAATTATTTTCTAACATTGAAGTTTACTTTTGTTTTCCTTTATGTTATTTTATGATAGTCTGAAAATTACTGAATTAAGATTATTTACTTTTTTATTGCATCTTTGTTATTAGAAACATTAGGTAAATTTATTATCCTTGAATATTTGCAGCTAGAAAATGTGATTGTGGAAATTCCAATGCCTAAATCAGTATTAAATATGACTTTAAGACCTAGTCAAGGCAAATACACTTTTGATCCTGTAAGTAAAATAATGATTTGGGAAGTAGGACGAATTGAATCTCTTCGAAGGCCAAACATAAAAGGATCTGTAAGTAATTAATTCATATCTTAACATCACATAATTGAACTTTAGATTCTCTCATTAACTTCATGGATCTTTATAATGATAAGAATAAAAGCAATGATTAATTTTGCTATTTAAACTTCATTAAAAACTTCTATAATTAATTGTTAAAAAGAATTTTCTAGCTCTATTATTTGTTATTTAATAATGTTTCTTATTTCAAAAACTGAGAATTTTTATATATATGTAAATTATGAAATTTTGGATATTTTTACTAATACATAATTAGAATTTCAAAAACTTATCCATAATAAAATGTTGAGAAAAAAAATTATTATTACTTTGGAGAAGAATTAATATTTATCTCACTATTGAATTTGAATGCCATTTCAAACTTCATCTAAATCGAAATATATTATTGTTAATATGATGCAGGAATCTGTCAATGTCTAATGACTTTTGAATGTTAGAAAACGTGGAATGTAATTTATCTTATAATGTTAAAAAGCAGCTGAAGGATATGCTCAGAAAAAATAATTTGTAAATCTTCCTATATATATATATATATATATATATATATATAGTGAAAGAGAAATTTCTATTTAAAATAAATTATAAAAAATTTATAGGAAAAGCTGGTAAAGTTTTTATATGTTATGTGATTTGAAAAGACATCTAAAACATTTTTAAAAATTATATAAAACCATCAGTATTCTTTTGAAATATATATATTTCCAATATTTATTTTTTTCATTTATAGTATTAAATAACCTTATTTTAATTTTTACATATATTTTTTTTATTTTTAGATTGCTTTGCAAAGTGGAACCGGAACTCCAGAAAGTAATCCTACTTTAACTGTGAGTAACTTATAATATGATTTTCTATTCTCAGTATCATTTACAACTTGAAAACAAATTTCACAAACAAATTTGAAAATGTGTAATGCGATAAGAAAATGTACAAATATTTATGAATTACTGCTTTGGAACATAAAAAAATGCTAATTTGATGATTAATATATTTCTGATTACTTTTCTTTACAATAATCACAGTGAATTTGAATATTATGATAATATTATCATTATGAATAAATTGTTGCTGTTACTTGTGCAAATCTCATGGTTTCTATTTTCTCTCATTTCTAGGTGAAATTTACTATTAATCAATTAGCAATATCAGGTTTGAAAGTGAATCGTTTGGATATGTATGGAGAGGTAAGATATGATTTGTATAAATTGAAATGATATTCTTCTTTTCTTTTTTTTTTGTATCATTTTATTCTTAGTAATATAACATAAAATTTATGACTGATACTTAAACAGGAAGTGTAGACAATTAATCTTAGATCTTAAAAAAAAATAAGCCTTTTTAAGATTCTTTAGAACGAAAAAAAAAAAAAAATAGAAACAAGCATTAACATAATATTTATAGTCATAACTCTAAATTCAGTGAATTGCATTATCTAAATAAATCACCAATAATTGATGAATAGTTTTCCCCAACATTAAAACTAAATTATTTTAAATGTGTTTTTTTAAAACAATTTCTCTTACAGAATCTTGTTAAAAAGTTTTCATTACATGTTTTAAATTATTCAATTATCCCACATTTAGAAGTATTAAAAAGAAAAACTATACCACTTCTTCAATATTTCAATTCCTTCAACAACAACAAAAAAAGATTTAGTGAACAAATCTAGAATATAAAAAAAGCATGTTAATTTTATTAAATATATAAATAAAAATTTGTTTCTTTTTTTGAAATTTGACCAAAGTTTCTGACCTATTGAACAAGTACTTAGTTTTATATTTATTCAATTTCCTTTGCTAAAAGAAATTTCTTTCTCCATAAAAATATCAAGAAATTGGATTCCAATTTTCTTAATGTCTTTGGCAGCTATTTTTTACCATTTGCCCCTCCCTAAAAATTTTTTTAAAAAAATGCTTTACAACACATTTGGAAATGTCTTTGTAAGACATTAATGCATATTCCCTAATAAAGTTGTTATCCTTCTCCCTCCCTTCCACCATCATAAAAATTAAGGACCTTGACAAGGCCATGAAAGCCACAAGTACTCAGAATTTATTTTTTAAGAGTTTGTTCTTCACATTTTTTTTTTTTTACTATGCATTTTAGAAGCTTTTGGATTGGTCAACTGAACCAAAATTTATTACAGAACTATAGTTTAGAAAATTTCATTTATCCGAGGGTTCCTCCCCCCCCCCCATTTATCTGTTATACAAGCATGTGAATGTGCAGACCAACAGAAAGTAAACTTGGATGGATTTATATTTTAGATGTTAAAATTGTGTACTAAATTTTACTGATGCAGCTCTCTGTATTTTAAAGTTATTGTGTTATCTTGCACTTAAAAAAAAAAAAATCTTTATGTAAATTGATTTTACTGGCATAAAATTTGTTTTAGAATATTTTGGCAAACATAATGCCATAATATTGAATCAGTGTGAGCAGTTGAGTATTCACTTTGAAAATCTACGATGAATTAAATAACATTTTCCAGCACACTGTTTAAAATTTTGCATAAAAATACTTAAGAATTCATTAACGATGATTTATTAAATGATGTTGAAACAAATTTTCAAACAAGTAATCATGCGTAGAAAACAACGGCAAATTGAAGTTACTGTTAAAAATTGAATATTTACTTTTCAAGAGATTTAACTCTACATTTAATTTTACTAAAATATACTATGTAACTGATCTATTTTTTAGGCAATTAGACTAGTACTGCAGTATATACAATCTTCAATATTTTAAAATAAAAGCATAATAGTGGAACAATTTTTTTTGATTTGTTAAACTGTCTTAATAAGAAACATTGCATGTCACTAAAAAAAATTAATATTTCAGATTCTTTAACATTAAATTGCAATTTCTTATAGTCACATAATATTATTAATTTCTCATAGACTTATATTTTTTAAATAGTGTAATTATACATTTCACATTAAAGACAAATTTATAATATAATTTTAAATTTTTCAGAAATATAAGCCTTTTAAAGGAGTGAAATATGTTACAAAAGCTGGAAGATTTCAAGTAAGAACTTAAAGAAAATAAAATGTTTTTATGTCATCTTTGAAACTTTCATATATTCTTGGAGTTGTACATTATGTAAGCAAATTTAAAATTTATTGAAATCATGTAAATAATGAAAAAATATTTTTATTGAGATGTATGAATTTGTTTTGTAATGGAATATGCCAAGATCAAATGTATTAAACTTTTTATTGAAAAAAAAGTAATTTAATATGTGAACAGTATAACATTTATATTTGGTTAATAGTATTTTTAGTAGTAATCAGTAGTACCATTATATGCATTTTCCAATACAATTTAAAACCTGATGTAGAAATTTACTTTCAAAAAGTAAAAATTTAAAAACAAACTTTATTGAACCAATTATTATAAATAAGCTTCTTTTAATTTAACATTTAAATTCATGTAAAAATCAAAGCTTGAATACCCTTTTACAAAAAGATCAGATAAATAAATGACAATTATAGAGCACAATACATACAAAAGAAACAAAACATCAATAGCTCTAATAAAAATGAAAGTCTGTTGGTTTTTCTGATAATCAACAAACCCCATAATCTTGACAGGTGCCATCCATTTCTTGCATGCAAATACTGCTTTAAGCAAGAAATTTCATATAAGTCTAAAAAATGAAGTTTGTTGTATACAAAGAAACCTGTAAGAAATGGAAGACATCAGAGATCTTTTATCCAATAATCGTTTTAAAACTTTAGTCAATTATTACAACATAAAGCAAAATATTTCTGTAAATTCAATATAATTAAGACATTTTACTGATTTCCAGAGACTTTACATTATGAAAATCATTAATATCAAAATTTAATAAGCTTGAGCGAAAAAAAACTAAATATTTTAATTATAAATATGCTCTTAATAACAATTATTTTTTAATAAATTAAATCTTAACACATTAAGTAATACATGTACAGGATAATAAGGCAAAATCTTTTAAATTCAAAACATCTTATACAGCCAAGGAAGTAATATGTACTTATAGTAAAGTGATTGCTGAATTTATTAAGACAGGTTACAACCCCATAGTGGAAAAGTAAGGGGGCCACAAAAAGAAAACTGGCCAATTAGTTGAAATTCAATTTAAAAATTTTATTTCATAACATAAAAAAAGCTTCAATCTTAGCTTGAAAAAAGTATCTTCAGATTCCATCCCCATACCCACTTTTTTTTTTTTGTAAAATTTTTACTTTACCATTGTTGAGAATACAGAAAGTATTCTCAACAATGGCGAAGAAAAGTTATATGAGAATACTTTTTCAATTTTAGATTAATCCATTTTAAAGTTGCAGAATGTTCAGAATTTTAATAGAAAATATTTCTTCAATTTTTGAAAATAACTCCATGAAACTTTTCCCAGTGTTTTTATTATAACATGCATTTTTTTTAACAGATCTCCTTTATTTTTTTTTTTTTGTAACTTCCTTATTTTGCCTTTCTTTTTTTATTAATCATTTTATTGTGGAAGGAATTCATATGATCAAATATTTGATGAAGCAATGAAAATGTTTCTGTTTCATTTACAAGAATTGAAATATTGTTGTGAAAAATACTTAAATTTTAAAACTAAATTGGCATTATTGGAAAGATGAATTTTAGATTTGAAACAAAGTAATAATAATTACTACATGGGAATATTTTCAGAAGTTACACGAAAAAAGAATCAAAATATAGCTTATCTTTTAATTAGAATTTCAAAAATAAAAAAAGTGCTCTGAGGTGCATATTTCCACTTCCAAAGTATATATGGACCAAACTGAGAAGCTCTAGTTCAAATAGTCTGGCTGGAGAGTGCTGACACACATTCATTATAATATTTTGTGACAATAAATCCAGCAATAATTAGAGAACCCATGATTACTATTAATTTTTTAATAATTTGTTTTAAAGACTACAATAAATCAGATACTAATTCTATTTATTTCTGTTCTCAAGTAAAGATTTAATTTTACTTATATCAAGCAGATTCATGTCATAAGATGTCATGTCACAACCAACAGATACAAAACATTTTTTCAGAAAATGAATGCAGCAGAAATATATTATTTTGTTAAAAAGCATAAATAGTTTATTAATATATTAATAATAAAAAAGCCTTTATCTTTCTAGTTTCATAAAAGTTTCTAGTTTCATTCCAAGTGCCCATTCATAAATACCACTTACCAACAAAACATTAATTTTCATTGAATGTATGCTATAACTGTAATGAACGTGGATTGGCATCCCTAAAAAATGAATTGTCTTCAATTATTTGGAAAAGCTCAGGTGGTGAAGG
Organism: Argiope bruennichi; assembly: GCF_947563725.1. NCBI lineage: Eukaryota > Metazoa > Arthropoda > Arachnida > Araneae > Araneidae > Argiope > Argiope bruennichi. Next base: position 120,012,853 of record NC_079153.1, read on the forward strand.
TATTCTACCAGTTTCAAGTTTGGACCAAACAGGTACATCTGAAATGAGAAATCCATTAAGCATTTTATTTTAATCCATAAAAGTAACTATTTAAATTTTTTTTCTCTCTTCTTTAACTCGGCACTGATGCCACAATGGCAACATGGGATTGCATATATGCTTTCAGTTGAAAACATAATTTAAACAATATAGATAGACTTCTACTGAAATTACAATTACTAATTCTGGATGCTAATCAAAATAAATGCATCATGATCATGAATTAAAAAAATAAAGTTACATTAAGTCTAATGTATATAAACAACCCAACTGTGTCATGTAATAATGCTAGTAAAATGCTAAAGATTAATACAACAAAACTGATTGATAATTCAATATTATGCATATAAAAATTTATTTAGTAGAAAGGGAGAAAATGCTTAATTTCAAGCATCTACTCTGTCTCGTTTAGTATATTTCATTTAGCTTATCATACTGCTTTAGTAATGTATTAACTGAGAAGTGACTTATCAATTAAATAACTTGATAATATCAATAAAACAAACCATCTACATAAAGATTTTGATCAGAAAATAACTTTAAAAAATTACCATTAATTAAAACAATTATTAAACATGAAAAATGGGGGGAAACCTTGATCATCAATTATTAGATCACGTACACTTGACTAACAAGCATTATTTTCCGTAATAAGCAGGTCACTTTGTAAATTAAGTTGATAATCAGATCTTGAGAAAATGTAGAAATAATGAAGGTACTTTTTTGTCTCAGGACTAGAAATTAATCAACAAAAATGAATTGTAAAAAGCAAAGTGACCAACAACTAATAGACTTTTTGAATGTTTAATGTTTTTTTAAATCAAACTAAATCATTATGATGTATGCTTATCGAATTAAAAAACTATTCAATACTACTATACAATCGAGCATAACTCTTCCCCTTGCCTTCTTAATATTTTAATGGGTAAACATTTTGAAAAAATATCAAACCAGTTTTCTTCACTTAAATGAGTTATGAGATAAAACAGTTTCCAATAATAAAATAATTAAAATCATATAAAAGAAATAAATTTTCCAAATCTGATTGACGTATTAAATATTAATCTATGGAGGGAAAAAAAACCCTCTTAAAATGTTAATAGTATGCTGCTATTGTATGGAAAAAGGAAAAAGCAAATCTCCACAAAGAAGTATAATTTATCTTAATTTCAATAGAGACATTAATACACAAAACATTAGTTAAGTACTAAAAGTATGGGAAGAATAAATGTGCTTGTACTAATTTTTTTCAAGAACTAACAGAAATTAATTATTCTAATAAATAATCCTTCAGCAAATTTTAAAAAGTAAAACAATGAAACTAAGAGTGATCAAACAGAGATAATGTAGATTATTAACCCTTTAAGCAGTTTGTGCTTAAAGGGTTAATAATCTACATTATCTCTGTGTGTATGTGCTACCCGAAATTGGCCTCATCTGGTTTGCCCGTATGGCGTACGGGCATCGATATTTTCTCCTTTCCTTTTCTGGTTTGCCCGCATTTTTCATTATTGAAAGAGACTATTTAGTATTATTATTTTTCAACAGATGGTGTGGCTTGTCCATGTAAATGAAATACTTTTCATCCGGGTTTTTCTATGTAGTGGCAAAGCGGGAACTTTTCTTTGAAATTTTTGTTCTACTGTATGCCGTGCTTGTGAATCTTATAAAAATTATGGATGGAATAGACGACGAAAATACTTTCTTGTTAGAGGATGAACTACATTTTGATACAGATATTTCTTCTAATTATGTGGATTATTCCTCAGATGACTCGTGCAATGAGCTCAGCTGTGATGAAGATTTGAGTTCTGCAAGAATTTTTACCGAGGTTAATGTGAAAAATCCACCTGTTCCGTGTCCTCGATTTAAATTTTCTGGTATTCCCTCTGTGCACGTACAATTTGACGACACTTCTGATGTTCTACAATTTTATGAAACATCCATTGATTTTTCACTCATGAGTAAAATTGTAGAAGAGACAAATAAATATGCTAAACAGTGCATCCAATCCAGTGTTGCAAGACAATTCTCAAAGAGTAAATTTTGGGTAGAAACTACTGTGGAAGAGTTGCATGTATTTTTCGCTCTCAATATACTTCAATGAATTGTAAAAAAACCTGGAATTGATCATTATTGGAGCAAAAGATATTCAACTAATACACCTTTTTTCTCTAAAATAATGTCTCATCACCGATTCTGCCTTTTGCAACGCTACTTGCATTTTTCTGATAATGCAGCATTTGACCCACAAAATCACGAATGCCCAAAATTAGTAAAAGTTTGGCCAGTTCTGAAACATCTCAATGAGAAATTTAGTGAAACGGTGACACCAGAGCGAGATGTAACAATAGATGAGAGCTTTATGCTCTTCAAAGGACGACTAGGATGGAAACAATTTATTCCACTCAAAAGAGCTAGATTTGGAGTAAAATTTTTTATGTTGTGTGAATCTATTTCTGGTTATGTCTGGTCAATAATAATATATACAGGTAAAGACACTATTCTGAAACCTGAGTAGTCTAAACTCTGCTTTTCATCACAAATTGTCCTGACAATGATAGAGCCTTTGCTTCATAAAGGATACTGTCTTACAATAGACAATTATTATTCTTCGCCGGAATTAGCAGACAAACTTGTTTCATGTCAAATGGACACATACGGCACACTAAACCTCAAGAGAAAAGAAGTCCCAAAAGAAATGCAGAAAAAAAAAATTGAAAAAAGGAGAGATTTTAGCTTTTTAGAGAGGAAAAGTTACTGTGATGAAGTGGATGGATAAGAAAAAAGTTTCATTACTTTCCACAATTCACAATACTGAAATGGAACAAATTCGTCCGCTCTGAAATGAAAGAAAAACCAAAAATTGTCATGGACTATAATAATACTATGGGAGGAGTAGACCGCATGGACCAAAATTTGAAAAGTTTTGAAATTATAAAGAAAAAGGGTAAAAAATGTTACAGAAAGATTTTTTTCCATATTTTCGACATTGCTGTATGGAACTCATATGTTGTCTACCGTAAAAACGGAGGAAAAAACACGCAACTAGAATTTAGACTTGATCTCATTGACCGTGTAATTGAAAAATATCATTCGGGACTAAATTTCCACCGTGGACAACCAGGTTCGGAGCCTAATCCTCTGAGATTGACAGAGAGACACTTTTTGGAAATAATTGCTCCCACAGATAAAAAACCGAGACCTGCAAGACAATGTGCAGTGTGCTGCTCGAAAAGAAATGTACTTGAAAAAAGCAAACATTTAAGGGGTTTGTGTCCAAAATTGTAAAATAAAAAATGTTCTAAAAGCATTAAAAGTGAAAAAAAATATATAAAAATTCTTAATATTCTTATTCTATTAAGTATGGTACTTAATTATATGCAATAAAAAAATATGCCTTTTTTGGGAGCATTTCTGGTAAAATAATTGACCGCTTAAAGGGTTAAGCAGATAATTTCATTCTGGTATCTGATGGAACAACAAACAAATGTGCTGTAGAATGCATTGATAATAGGATCTTTTTACCCCCCCCCCTGTTTCATTTCAATAATAAACATTTTTATCATAATATCTTCCATCAACACTTTATTTAATCTCTTAATAATGTCAACTTGGTCACATAATAAAACAGATTTTTTGGAAGATTTTTTTTTTTCAAAATTCTGTATTTATAGATAGATGATTCTTTTTTTTTTAATATTCAATGTATTAATTATAAGATAATTAAAATGAGAATTTTTTATACCATTAAATAGTATTTCAAATGCTCCAGTTGAAATTAATTGGCCTTCTATTGTGTTGCTAAGGAAAAACACCATTAAACAGGCATAAAGCTGAAAAGAAAAAAAAATAATTAATTTTAATTTAAAATTGTTTTTTCAAATATTTATATATAAACACATGCAACAGATATAAAAAAAATATGCTTGAAATACTTTCACAAATTATATTTCAGATAGGCTTGAATTAATTTCACAAATTTCAAATGACTAGTTAATTTATTAAAAAGTTATTTCTTTTAAAAACAGCATTTAAAATTTTTTGAATAATCTAAAGATAGGATATTTTATTATGAGAGTATAATTATATAAAATTATTTAAATTACTAATTAGTTATATAAAAATATTAATATATTTTCTCGTGAAGTAATAACTTGTCTTTTTAATGCTTCAAAATATTTTAACTGACTGGAGAAGGTTACAGAAGAAATTTATACTTCAAAATTTAAACTTATCAATACATGAAAAAGTAAAAGTGATTTAAATTGTATCTTCAAACAGAAAAAAAAAAGGTTTAGTTTAAAATTGTACTAATACACTAATTCAGTTCATCTCCAATGTTATATATAGATACAAAAGATCTGTAAAATGATAGCATTACAACATTTTTAAAAATAATAAAATAAAATATAAAATATCCTAAATAATAAAATATCTTTCATCGTATGTTAATTTATGGTATATGAAAAAAATTATAACCAAACAACAGATCACAATAGCATAAAACTGTGCATTTATTTTAAAGTTAAAGTAAAAAGTTTTTGACATGATCACCATCACAAGGTATTAGGCAAATCAGATTCGTCATTACACCTATTTCAACTATGTATAACATGTCACCAGTGATCTGTCATATAGCAACTTTCAATTCCATGCTTTCCAGTCAGATACAGGATAATGCTCTTCAAGGAAAAAACAAAAAAGGAAGAGCTTAGCATGAAAAGCAAAGTGAAATAACACAAAATAGTCACATGAGGAAACAGTCAGGTACAAAAAAAGGTTTTAACTCGCACAGATATGGTGTTTTGCATATTGATGCCACGATGCAGTGAATCAGTGTGCCGAATTTGTCCACAAGATTTTCAACAACTATTGTACATTGCGTTCTATTTGTGTCAACACCCATATAGCAAAGTTTAGTCTTTAGTAATAACTGCCAGTAATAGCTTTTGGAATGTTTGCATTTTGAATGGATACAGATCCATGATTTTGTGTACAATATGTTCAATCAATGATTTCAGAATCCCCATTATTTTCCTAGCTTCATGAACACATTTATACCTCATTAATCTCTTGACTAACAATTCATCCATTCAACTAATCATTTTTTACAATCCAAACTCAAGGACGATCTGCCTTTCATGCATGATCTCCAAATCCCCCATTTTCTTAAACTTTTTCTACTACAATCAGTATTCCTTTCAATGAAATAAAGCTTTTTTTGTGTGTGCCTTAATTCTTTTTCCCGTTTGAAAGTGCAGCAATACAAAAGTCATACATTCACTATTTTTGTAGAAAAGTTTAAACACCAGCATTTGATCTCGTGATGATGATATGCTGCAAGATCGAATAACAAATCCATTTTCAGCCAGGTGTTTTACTGTTAACTTGATTTGCATAAGACATTTTAATACAACATGCGAGCACATACTTTTGGTTATTTTGAAATCTTTAAATTATTGTTCATGGAAACCCTCAATATATCTTTTGGGCATATTCAACACAAGTGAAATAATTTTCAAATAATGACAAACAGTATTTTATTGGAAAACATTAAACTGCTGGCTTTCTCCAAAACTCAAATCGATGTTCGGTTAATGCAAATTGATAGTTTCTTAAAACATTAATGAATACTTTCTTGTTCCTAAATTTGTAACTTCAGAAATAATTATTTTTGTGAGGTAACTTATTTTCTAAGTTTTATCAACTAAATATTTAAACATTTTACAAAATTTAATTAAAAATAAGCCTTTAAAACAGATTCTATTAAAAATATTTCTAAAATAATGTAACCTAGCTAAATTCGCAAGGAATAGCCTTTGAAATGATCAACGTCAATGAAATTAAAACTATAATAAAAAGATGTTACAAAAATAATAATGATTTTACATATTCATGAACATGATATCATTTGATGTATTACATACAGTAAAAATAAATAACTTAAACTGAAGATGCTTTATAAAAAAGTAAGAGACATAAAGAAATTAGAAAGTTTATTGCAAATAATACCAATAGAATTTTAATTATTAAAAATAATGTTCATGATTTTTAATTGCCAAAATTGGCTCTTTGCTGAATCAGAGTGCATAGTGAGAAACTGCTACAAAAAGTAAGTACTAAGCACCTTAGTTAAAGGAAAATTAAGCACTTTTGTGAAGTATGCATACGTAAACTATGCATTTTCTAAGCATTCTGTTTTAAAATAATGTATAGTTTTTATTGAAAAAATGTATTACAATTTAATTTTAAATGCTTATTTTTTAAATTTTAATATTTATTTCTGTATTTTATTTTTGTACAACATCTTCTATTATAAAATTATGCCATTTTTGATTTGACAAAAGCATAAAAAAGAAAAAGCTATTAATACTAAAAAAATTAAGTCAACTTTTATAAGATTAGCAATACAGATCTGCGAGCTTTTTAATATTTCTTAAAATTAAAATAAAATATCAAATATTTTATATCATATATATTAGATACAAGATTTCTGAAAATGTTGATAGTAGTGTAGAAGCTCAGCATGACCACAAATTTTGTATTTGATTTTTATGTAAGCAACAACAATTAAGATCCAACAAAACTGTGATGGAAAGAGTAAATTTCTTCCTACACCGACACAATCAATTAAGTAATTTTATTAGCAATCTTAAAAAGCTAAGAACTAAAGCATTCCCATGATTATCATCACATGACTGGCAAAACTGCCATGAAATTGACGATAGAATTATGCAATGTTCTAAATGCTTTTTAAATCAATTTTAATAGAAAATAATAGCAGCGTTCACAAATGATCAGACTAAAAGGAAACTGTCTTATTGTCTCTTATTTCTTAAGTGTAATAAGTCTTTTTTGAGCATTTAATGTTCCTAAAATTTAATGAAAATGGGCTTTTTAACCTATAAGAAAAAAATCTTGCTTAAAAAAATTACAGAAGAAACATATATATTTTGCGAAGAAATGAAAATGTTTTAACAAGTTCTAGTTTTCATAAATAACGGAAACAAATTAATAAAGTAAAAAAAAATCAGTTCTGTAGTTAGTTGGAAAGAAAATGGAAATAAATCAACCAGATCATCTTCCCAAAACTTTCTCGCATATTGCCAGGAAATGCCTTGTGTGGAATTGGCGTACAATAGTTATGGAACATTAACATTATGCGTGAAATATTTTTATTGCTTCTATATCATGTGATCGTTGGCAAGTGTTTTAGGATTAATCTCTGATAGGCAGTTGAAAGTATCCTAAAAGTGATAAAGAAAATATAAAGTGAATTTGGGTTTTACAAGCATTTTTCCTAATTCATTAAAACAAAAATTTGACTCAAAAGTATACTTGTAGTCACAAAATTACGTACCAAATTTGATATATTCAAGTCACTACATTTTTAAGTTATCGCATTTACATATTTCTGAAAGTATATGTAAAGTATATTCGAATTGCTATATATTCAGACAGATAAACAGACCATCATGCAGTGAACCCTTTATTGGATTTGGCTCAAAATTTGGCAGATGTTTATACAATAGATATTAAATCTGTGTACCAAATGTTAGCTATCTAGCTCTCTTCGTTTTACAATTACCATGCTAACTTACATTCGAATTGCTTTATATTCAAACAGATAAACAGATTTCCTCTGAACGGGTTGCTGAAAATTTGATCGAAATCTACTAGTAATCTAGTTTGATGTGAAGACCATATACCAAATCTCATCCATCTAGCACAAAATGTTTTTTCCTATCTTTATCATAGACAGACATTTTTTGAAAATCTGTTTTCGAATTCAAGAAAGCATGAAACAAGGAGATTAATTAAAATCTCAAGTACGAATTTTTTGACGACAATATATCAAATTGCTTCAAAATTTAACAAATTTTGAACATTCACTTCATTTGAATAACAAATGAATTTTATTCAAACTTTCAAATTTTAAAAGTTTGAGTAATAGCAAATAAAGCAATTTTTTTACTACAATTTTAACAGTTGCGGAATAATATGATTCAACAATTTGAAGAAGCAATATCATTTTGAATTTCATTATAATAAAAATCATTGTTATAAACTGTGTCCAAAACTAATTTCTCAGAAATTATTAAAAAAATTACATTCAACCAAACAAAATTTTTATTTTTCATTATTTATTTATTTATAACCTTTATTTATATTATTTTTAACCATTAAAATGGTATTAAAATAATTTTTATGCAATAATATGCTTTGATGTTATGAAAACACAAAATTTCCCAAAGATCATGCTCCCAAGTTCAATGGCTTTATGCTGAGCATTGCTCAGGACAAGACTTTATATATAAAGAAAGATTTCATTGGGAAAAAAATTTCTATAAAAGTTATAAAAAGAAAAAAGAATCATAAAATGATAGAATCTAAATCTTAAAAAAAAAATTGCAAAAACACTTTTTTTAAAAAAAATATTTAAGTAGCTTTTTTTAACCAAAACAAATTTGGCAAGATTAGTCCAACAAATAAAAATGTTGAAATGGATGGGGGACATACAAAAAATACTGCAAAGGATATCACAATCATTGAAAATTTAAGGTTTTAATTGCATCATACTGGATTTTACGCAATTGATGAACGTAATTTCATATCGCAATGAATTGCAATTCAATAAAATATAATTGAATTGATATAGTTTCAAGCAATTCACCAAAATGAAACTTTAATGAGAATAATGACTGAATATGTCAGTGTTTTTAAAGCAGCTTTTTCCAATGCTCAATACATCGTTTAGGTGCATCAAATTCATCCTACTATTTTCATATTTTCTGTTGATCAGACCATATCACATATTCTTCTTTAACAAGACATAAAACTCTAAATATATACCTACCAGGCATACTTAAATAAATTCTTTAACATCTAAAGCACTAAAAATTGAAATTGGAATGTTTTTCGCAATAAGTATAGCATAGTATGCATTTCGTACAGCCCCTTCCATCTAACTATTCCAATATTTTAATAAATGGCAATGCACATTGTGGAGGAAAACATAAATGGAAAAAGGTGGGGAAGAATCATTAAGTGCTATCTTAATATGTGCTGGAATCCTTGGAATACTTCTTTGAATTCTTCCCCTTTGTTGGTTTCCTTTTTTGATACATCTGGTAAACAAGCCTTTATGACCATAATTTTGAATTCTCATATTTCATCTTGTGGGGAAACAAAACAAAATGAAAAGCTTATTTTGTCTTCATGAGAAAATTAAGCACTTTTTAAGAACCTTTTCTGAAAAGTAAGCACTTTTAAGGTACTTAAAAATGGTTTTAAAATGTAAGCACTTTTCATGACGCTACGCACTCTGTGAATCAGCAAAGTAAAACTTCTATAGATTTGTGTTTCTACTACGGAACAGCAAAGAAAATCTTCAAACACATCAGAAAAGTAATTAAAAAATTGATTAAAAAAGGCATTTTGAACACTCTTTATTTAAATTAAAGAATAAATATAGGAATAATCACCTTATTTTGTGTCATCCACATGAAGATGGAAGGTGTATTTATTCCTAGAGCAACAAAAGGATTGAAATTGGCTAATACCATTGCAATTATACACCACTTCACAAATCCTATAATATTAGCTAGATGCATACGGAATGGAGGAGGAGGAAACGTATCTCCGAGAACAGTAATTTCTGGATACTTTTCTTGAATGATAGAAGCATACTGCTCGAAGACACGACGATAACCTCAAGAATAACTAAAAATAATGAAAGCCAATTAAGAAAAATAGATTTATTCTTAGAATAATAATTATACTAAGAAAAGGTATGTATGCAACATTTTTTTCATGTTTGTATTGCTTTCTTTTAAGCCCCCTAATCAACTGATGATTGGAAATTTGCATCATTGCTCAGTAACCATTAATTTTCTCATAAAAAAAATAATTTTATTATTATTTTTAAATTTAAATTATGGATCAAAATTATAAAAATGATGCATATTTTGTAAACAAGTCATTTAAAGAATTTAGAATTTTTGCTGGCTATCTTTTATCTAGAACTATCTTTTCTGTTCTCTTATATTTCAATGACATACACTGTTATTAAAAGACTTTACGAAAGTTTTGAATTGGTGATTATTGCTCAAAAGCAAATTAATTTTCTAGAATAAGAAATTCCAAGAAATTCAGCAGAAAAATTATAATAACAATTAATAATAAAAGTGATGAACTTTAATATATACTTTCCGGTAGAAGAAAGAATGATTATTAGAAAATAAAAATTTGTAGTTAGCAAATAGATAATTGTAAAGAATAATTCTGTAAGTTAAGAAAATATCAATACACATTAATAGTTGGCTTCGCAAAAGCAGTTTCAAATATTATAAAACAACAGTCCAAAATATTTCAAAGAAAACAAGACTACTAAAACTAAAACAGATGACAGGATATGATTTTAAACTTAAACTGAACTTTTATGACTTAATATAATTTATTAATAATAATAATACAAAATTAATAATAAGTATAAATTGAAAGAATTTATCCAGAAACAGTATATATTAAAATCAATTCTTACCAATACATAAATTTCAGCATTGGACCAGTAAAAGCATTTTTGAAATTAGTCTTTGGAATTTCTTTCACAACAGATGCATCATTTCCAGTATTTCCTGAGAATATCTCCCTTATAGAAAACGCAAGAAAGAGGACAAACAAGCCTCCCATTACATATCTGCTGTTTTCAGCCATTTCAATAAATGTTTGAAACTGAATTATTTACTAAATCATTATTACGAAACTTCCCGATACAGGAAAATATACTGATACACGAACTAGTGTCAGAGTTGCCAATAACAACTAATTCTTGGTAGTAAATAAAAATAAATAAATAAAAAGGCTCCTTTAAATATGCAAATTGGAACTCTAAAAAAAAACTTGAAAATTTTAGAAATAATATTAAATAAACCTTTTTATAATATCAGTTACGCTTCCGTATCTTAACATTTCTATAGCATCGGTTGCATCGATGTCGCACGAGAACAGGCCACTTAATACCATTTCATGAGGGTGGGTGGGAAATGAAAAGAAATATTTAAATAAAAATTTTAATACACTACGTTTCTAAAATTGAATAAAAATTCTAAAATATTTTCTTCCAGCCCAATATAAATTTATAATCTCGGGGAGATTCTACTAAAAATTTGTGTTTATGAATTTTAAAAATTCTCAATCCCAAATTTTTATAGAATCAACTAACAAGAAGAAATTATTTTATACTTTTAAATCCATTTTAAAAGCATAGTATGTTTAAAAGTATTTAGATAATTATTTTTTGTGTTTTGATCTTGTGTGAGAAAAATTTTGCATTCGAATTTAAATTATCTTCCCGATGACAAATTTATATCGAATAGACAAATGAGAATGGATTTAATATTGCGTTGTTTTAAGCTATGTTTCAGTTTCTAGCTCATCAAAAAGATAATTTAAATTAGATTGCACAATTTTTTCGGATTAGGCAGAAGAAAGGGAATTAATAAACCTACAAAATCTAAAAATAATCAAAACACACATAAAATTTCCACCTAATTATGGAAACATTTAAGCTAGAATTTCTATTCTAAATAATTGCGACATAAATACAGCAGATCAGGTTTAAAATTGCTTCAAAGTTTCTGAATTTTACACGTTTCATTGTGTTAATCAATTTTAATGTAAACAAAATGCTTTGTTTCAAAATTACATCAAGATTGTTGGAGTTCCTGGATTTTTTTTTTTTTTCAGAATGAGCTCTGCGATTTAAAATATGTTTTCATCATCATTATGAAAAACTATCAATATTTACCAGAAGTCACTTTTAGTATTTGGTTAATCATTTTTATTTTGAGCATTTATCAACTTTTATGTATTATAAGCCGAAAAATTTTCTTAAAGATATGCTAATATCAATCCATTAAAAATTATACAAATATCATGTGATAAAATCTCGAAACAGGTTGTTTAATATTATTTTTATGTTTTTCACATACAGTTAAATTTGCCGTATATTTGGCGGTTACCCGTGGCAATTTGTTTAATTTTGGGATTTTATTTTGATATTGTTTTGGAGACCTGGAAATTTTGTCGTATAGTGAATGTGATCTAGATTACGATAAAATTGAAGAGAAGTTAAAAGTAAATAAATGGCCACTAACTTGTTTCATTTGATTTTGCAGTAGAATTGTTTATATTTATATTATATATGAATTGTAGTTTTGATATTAAATGCTTTGTGAGCAGAAGAAATTTGATGCTTTTCAGTTCCAGTCGTGGTCATTTGACAATTGATGTATATCTATTAATTGCTGTTTCATTTAACTTTTATATTAAAGAAGGGAGGGGAGTTGCAGTTGTTCGAAAACGTATTCAAAACCATTTAAAATTGTATAAATTTTTGTTAAAAATATTTACAAAATTTGGTAGAATATATATATATTTTTGCAATTTGAAAAATTGCATATTATAATTTTATGTATCGAATTCAGATTATGATTCTAAAGTCATTAGCAAGAAAAAAAGGGTTTTAAAAAATGTAAAGATAATGAAGTTGATTTTGTCAGAATTGAAAGAATGTCTTTTTCTTCTTCTTTCCATGTATTAGTAACTGATGTTGCGTTTAGAGTATTGTTTAAGTGCTTCTAATATCTTCTGCATAGTTATTTAATAAAACATAAAATAGAGCATTTTTTTATTTTATATTGAAAAGTGGGAGATTGAATTTATTGAAAACCAAATTCACAGCCATTTTAAATTTATAAATTTGCATTTAAAATTTTTACCAAATTTGGTAGAACATATATGTTTTTGTATATGTGCATAAATATATTTTCTTTTTGAATTTCAGAAAAATTGCTTATTATAATTTTGTGCATCAAATTCAATTTATGGTTGCCAAAGCATTAACAAGACAATTTTTTTTAGTTTAAAAATAGTAAAATTGTTCTTGTCAAGACAAAGAAGAATTATTTTTCCCTATATCGAAGTAACATAATACATTTAGAACATTGTTTAAAAGCATCTAGTATTTACTGCATGATTATTTAATGAGTCATAAAATAATGCATTTTTCATATTTATTTAAGTGTAGGCTTTTATTTGATTGGCCATTGAGTATTAGCTGTATATAGCATGTGAAAAATAATTCCTGTGTTGTGCATTTTTTAGTTTTTAATTCTAATATATTTCTAAAATTGAAGAATGACAACTTACTATGCATTTCTTATGTGATATATTTATTTGATAATAGTTTCTATTAATTGTTTCATTAACTTAAAAATACTTTAGTGTTTATTTGCAAAAGTGATTGCAGTGTTATAAAAAATATCGGGCATTATATATCATTCATATCAATACTGATTATCTTCATCATAATATCACCTTTAGCATGCAATCATTCTGTTTCTTCCTATTCATACTTTTTAATACTAAAAATACTTTTGACTTTTCAGCATTTTGGGCAATTTTTTATTGTGCTATTTAATGTATCTGTATTCTCTATATACAATATAATATATCTCTACAATATAATACATTGTAATTCAGAGATGTTGTAAGAAAAGCAAATTTTTTAATACTAATTTAATAGTGCATAACTTAAATAACTAAGTTTTGATTTAAAAAAATTAAGTGTAAAAAACATTCTGTATCATTAAATAATTGGCTCAAATTCCACTTTTTAATTAAAACTAAATATGTTAGCATTTCTTTTAAAAACCATTGTTAGTGATAAATTAATATAACTCAGTACTATTTATTACTATGTATCAATATCAGTTCAAAAGCTCATTTTCCCAGTGGAATTTTAAAACTAAACATTCATAACTCTGAACCTGGTATTGTAAATCATTGATTTGAGATTCATCAGAGAATAAAATCTGTATAAGCTGCTGATTTTGTTTCCGTGCCATCTGTAACAAAAAGATTAGGGGTATATTCTGCAAATGAAAAAATATTAACATATATAACCTTCAAAAAATTATATATTATAATATATTTCTCAGTTTTCATCCAACACTGGAAAAATTTAAATAATGGATTAATATTTGCATTATTATAATGTAGTTATCGAAATTTCTTGCTTTTTTTTTATAATTGAAGAAGGTTTTTGTTATCTTTCTGTAGGAATGGATTGCTTTGACCGCAATAATTCAACTCCCAGTGGTTCTGATTTGAGCTCCGTTTTGATATCTATTGCTGATAATTTGAAATCTGAACCCTTATCTAATAGCATCATGTGGTAAGCTTCCTTCCTATTATAAAAAACATGTTTTAAGTAGTGTTTAAAAAAATATTTAAATATTGACTATTTGTTTTAATGGGTTATTTTTAAAACATTAGCAAATGCTTACCAAAGAAACTTTGCCTGGTATAACATTAAATATATATATGCTGCAAATTTAAATAAACTTTTCAAGTTTTTGTTTTTGGGAGGGGAAGGGGGGGTGAGGGAGGAGAAATAAAAAAAAAACTTTTGAACCTTTTCATTTATATATATATATATATATATCAATTACTTTTATTTATAATCATGAATTATTTGTTGATTGCACTTTCAATTTTTTCCTCAGCAATGATGATGAAATGATAAGTGAGAAAGATATAGCAAGTGACTTAACTACCTTGGAAAATTTGGAAATTTTACAAGACTGCCAGGAAAGTGTATTTTCTAGCACTAATGCTATGATGGACTGTTTTTCTGATATTAACAACTCCCCAGATCCATTTGATCTACCATCCATTGATAATGATGATTCTGGTATTGTTTTCAATCTCATTTTTCTCATTCAATAATTAGTTATCAGTTTTGAATATAGTTTTATTAGTATCCGTTCTTTTATTGTTTAGCATTTATTGATCTTCCATCAGATTTTTAATGAAAATATTACATATTTAATTTGATTAATGTTTGATAAATTATGAACATGTAATGTAATATTTAGTTGATTTTCCTTTTTATAAATTTTTTGTTTATATAATTTCTAGTTCTTCCTGTATATGGACCTTTCCCCGAGCTTGATAGTCAACCTTCTGTTGAAACAGATGTTTTAGGTAATTAAAAATTAGAACTTTATAACTTTCATTGTGGTATTAGATGCAAATTTTCTTGATGCTTTTTTATTATAATAATAATAAACATTACAGTTAATGAAAAAATTTGGAATGTTTTTTGTGGTATTTTTATCTGTACTGTTTTTTTTTTGTTGTTGTTGTTGATTTTTTTTTTTTTTTTTGACAGTTTTCTTCTTTCATTTCCTCTTTGAGGTATGTTTTGAACCCCTCAGAGAGGAATATTAATAGGAAAGACTGCATATTGTAAATACTTGTTTCACCAAGAGCAATTACTATAAAAATTTACTTAAATTAAACTTGTGTGCATCATTTATCTTTCAGTTCTTAAATTTATTATCTCAATTTCTGATGCACATCCTTTTTACTTTGTCACAAAAAGAAAGTAATATCACCAAAAAATACATCCTTAAATTTTTTACCAGTTCCTACATTTTAACAATTTTAAATTTGTCCGCTAAGGTCTATCTGTCTGAGAACTCTTTAACTTAAAAATACAATAAGTTTATAAATAAAATCACAATATAGCTCATAAACACATTATGAAGTCTTCCTATCAATATCTTTTCAAATGTTAAACAAAATACTGACAAAAGGTCAGCATATTTGTATGCATGTCTATAATATTGCTAAAATGCACAAAGAGCTAAATTAATGAATTCATCATATGATGTTGTCACCAGATTGTTATTTTCTATTTAAAGTTTGACACCCATAATTGCCTCACCCTATCCCAATGGAATGATGGCAATAGAAAATACATTATCAATGAAAATTAATCCAGTGTGTGTAAGGAATTGGTCCAGCTGAACTAACTTGTTTGATACCCATTTTGTCCAAATTATTATCAGTCCAGATATATGGATTGGTGTGACCTTCTCAAAGGTTGCATGATTAGATACTAGGAGGGTCGTTCTCTGACCAACAGAGGGTGAAGAGGTTCTTTTGTGAGTGCTGTAATAATTGTTTATTTTCAAGAGTGGAGCAAGTGTCTTTTTTGGGAGGAGAGGAAGAGGGTGAAAATGCTTATTCTATAGTGAACTTTGATGAATTTGAAATACAAATGGGCTATAAGCATAGTATAACATTTATTAACTTTGGTTTTAATTGAGAAATGGAAAATTGTAGAAGCAAATGTTGTGTTTTCAAGTAAAAACTTTTATTGACATGTAGGGTGATGGTAAAATTGATTACTACATTGTAAAGAACTGTCCAATACTTTTAAATATCCTTCATCATATTAAAACGTGTCATGTGCGAAGTTGCTGTTGTGTGTGTTCGTGGCATCAAAAAAATTATATCACATGTAAATGTATTTTGTAATTCTAAAAAGAAGAGAACTTCTTTTGCAATAAAACAATTTCTCCTTCCTGTTAATTAAATGATATATATTGTATTAATTATTTGTGTGCTTGTTTTTATTTTATTAATATATTGCTAACATTAATTAAAATTGCATTAGAAATAAAATGGAAGAAAGCACACTTTTAAATTATAAACTTTTATTAATTGTTAGTAACCACATCCCCCCCCCCCACACACACACGCACACTTCTTCTTATGCAAGTATTATCTGTTTCATAATCGAAAGAATTTCGTTACTGTGAATTATAACACAGATAGAAATAATGATAAATAAAATTTACAATAATGGTGCAGTTAAAGTTAGTTTTTATAATATACAATGAATGAAAGTAAAATGAAGAGATTGTTGCTTTACTTGATGTTTAATTTACATGAATTTACTACACCTATAGTAGAGTGTGTGTTATATAATTCATTATTTTTACTGGAAATGTTACTTTTTCCCTCCTTATTTTCTTCTGTGTAATTTCAAATTGAGTTTCTTACAGGAAATATTTATATTAAAAAAAATATTTGTTCAATTTTAGTTGAAAGAGTAACAAGCTTAAGCAATTGAAAGTAATTAATCTCATTCTTTCTCAGACAATTTCTTCAATCAAAGAGCTCTAGTGAATGATTGTTAAGTAAACTCTTATTTGTGTAGCAACTTCCATTCAGATTCCACTGTTTATATCATTTCTGCTTTTCTTTC
This sequence comes from Argiope bruennichi, assembly GCF_947563725.1. Taxonomy (NCBI): domain Eukaryota; kingdom Metazoa; phylum Arthropoda; class Arachnida; order Araneae; family Araneidae; genus Argiope; species Argiope bruennichi. The sequence continues at coordinate 120,030,020 of NC_079153.1, forward strand.
TGGCTTTCAAAGGCAAGCAGAAGGCATGATATAGTTATCTATATTCTGTATTTGCTTTGGAAACAAAGTACACTACACTATTTAAGTGAGACATTCATTGAAGAATATGAATATGCCTTGTGTTTTGAAAGGAAGGAAGTAGAGGAATTGGGACATAGAGGATTGGAATGATTGCCTGGGGATGGATTTTTCATAGAGCACAGTAATCATGAACGACCTTTCAAATTGAATACCCCCCCCCAAATAAAATTATTGCCATCATTCCAATTACATATTGAGTTATAGGGAGTGCCAAAATTAATTTGGACCACATTTGTTAATCCTTTGAGGAATGATGAGGTAACATTGCTCCCTCCTACTTCAAAGTTTCTTTTTATAAACTTGTTCTTGTCCTTTTAATGCACAAAAAAATAATTTTAATGGAATATTCCATTGTTTCTTATATTTAAAGAAACTATATTGCCCCTGAATATTAATTAGAATGCCTTAAAAATAAAACCTCATCCTTTTCAAATGATGAAATTCTTTTTTATTTTTAATGCAAAAGATGATTTTCTGAGTAAATGTTTGCTTTAAAAAGGCTTTTAAGATTCAATGAATATATTTAAAACAGATTTTCATTCATCAAAAATGGTATTTTCTTATCCTTACTGGAATTGAAATAGATGAGATAAAAATGTCCCAAACTTATTTATTTAAGTTTCTCTATTGTCTTTCATATTAACTGCCATTAATTAGAATTTTAGAATGAATATTAGTGCAATAAAAAATTTATATAGTATTACAATCATAGTAACATGGAAATTTGGAATAAAGAAAATATATATAATGCTGATATATTTTTAAAACATGCTATAGCTGATTTTATTTTTGGAAAAATTATTGAAATATTGATATTCCTGTATTATGTAACCTACAGAATCAAATTAATAGATGTAGGACCAAACTATTAACCATAATTCTTTTCTTTTTCAATTGTTTGTATTGCAGTTTATAATATCTGAGTGTTTTTTACAGTTTATCATTTCATCCTGTTTATAAAAAGTTACTTTGTTTTTCCTAAAGCATTCTCTTATTGTTTATAATATAATTGGGCTAATGAATATTTTCAAGGACGAGTTCATGTAACTTTCTTTTGTGACTAATTTACAACTGAGGAGATATTTTCATTGATGCTTTTCTCTGAATTTTATGTCTAGTTTATTGGTTGGGACTGAACAATTGAAAATGCTTGTACTAATGATAAAATTTACTTTCCTAAAAACTATGAAGTATGGTTTTTAACATCGTTAGTGACCAACTTCATCAGAAACATTCAAAGACAATTGCATCTATCAAAATGCTAGAAATGAATGTTAGATTCAAGTGCTACTTTTAGGAAAATCCTTCTGTCACAATCACAGATACACATATTTCCATTTGGGGAAAATATGTGATATATTGAATTTTATGCTTATGTAATTGGGGATAATGAGTTCCAGAAGGGTTGCATAGAGTTCTCTTGAAAGGTAGGAGGGGCGTGTTATACCACTACTGTCATTTCCTAGCGAGAATATTAAAGACAGCTTAAACTATAAATGGAACTTCAATCAGGCTTTTTTAAGGTGAAAAAATTATTATTAAGGCCCTTAACAAATTAAAATATTAAATGTTTATTTATATATCTGAATGCAATTACTCAAATACACAATAAGCTATATAAAAAAAATTGGCATGTGATGTTGACACCAAAATTTTAAATATTTTTATTTTTGATTTTTCTTATATTTTGAACTTTGTCTGTTGAAGGGAAGAGTTGCAAAATGCATACTCAGTTTTCTTCTACTTTCAATAACTTATTACATCATATTGTTTATGTACATGAAAAGCTCAAAGGAAGAACATTCTTGTTGAAAGTTTTTCATATTTTCAAATTTAAGGTTGGCCTGAAGAAAAGCGGGCCTTGTACAAAGTCAATTTCCAGGATCTTGAAACAAATTTCATACAGTAAAATAATAATCTATTATGTTTTCTTATTACACAGCACAAATTGCTATAAGAATTTTTCAGAACAGTAACAAATATTTTTTTACAGTTCATACAAATTATTTTAATTAAATAAATAAATATTATCAATATTATCTTACAAAAGCACATTGAAGTCCTTGACACATTTGAGAAAATCATCTTTTAATAATTTGTGAATATTTAACTAGTTGTATGAAAAAGAAAAACTATATAATATCTCATTTTTTAAATGAATTTCAAATATTTTCTTGAGCATTAGCTATCTGCAAGACTTAAAATTCTCAAACTTGTCTTTAATATGAAGTATTTATAACTCCTGGGATCTTATTGAAGTGTAGATATATTTTAATTTAAAAGTTTAAAAAAACATTTTTCTTTTGCAAAATCAATCACTGGTGCAGAGCCTTCAGAAACATTGGACTTGGTGCATTATTGTTTTCTCTTTTAAAAAACATAACAATCCTCATAAAATTCTTGAATCTTACATGAAATAACTACATTCACAAAAGGTAAGGCATTGCTATTTCAATGTTTATTTTACACTGTATAATTTTTTTTTATTGCTTGACAATTTGATGTATTTTGAAGTAAATGGTTAGTTTCTTTTTGTGAATATGTATGTCTCTTGTTATAAGGCAATTGACTTATATATTATTTATTTATTTAATAGATGCAAGTGCAGTCCCTGGTATTTGTGGGCTTCGAAACCTTGGTAACACCTGTTTCATGAATGCTGGGTTGCAATGTCTACTTAATAACAAAGTGTTTAAAGAGTATTTTGCTGAAGCTGATTTGGATTCTTTTGCAAAGGGCTCATTAGCATACAAATTTGCTGAGATAATGAAGAAAGTTTGGAGTGGTTCGTATTCAGTGTTGCATCTGGGTGAATTTAAGGAATGCTTTGGTGATATGCATAATCAATTTAGAAATTACAGACAGGTAAGTCATTTAATTTTCAATTTTTTCATTGCCTTATTCAGATTTTGATCTTAGCATATAAAATTATTTTTTAAATCTTTATATCCTGGTATTGAAGTTTTAAAGATTGTATATTTATTAATTACTAAAAAATTACAACTGCTTACACTTTATCATTGAATTTGAGTACATTACAATCCTTCTTGAATTTGAATAAGGCTTTTAATTTAATAATGGTAATGGAATAATTTGATATCTGTCTTTTCGACTTACGTCAAAGTGATACTTTCTTATACATGTATTACTAAAATAAGAAATAGTAATTCAGTTTTTTTTTTTTTTTAAATCTTAGTATATACACATTAGATTTGAATTACTTAATTATATCTTAAAATTATCTATTAAAACATCAAATTTATGTATTAATATATCTAACAATTTTAAATAAATTGTTAGAAATTATGTGCCTGAAATGTATAGTTTTAAAGTTTTGTGTACTAATCATGTCTAATACAATAACAAAGATTGAGTGATACTGCTACTTCAATCTCTGTATGTAAATTCTTATTTACAAAAAATAAATTTCCTTTTTTTTTTTTTTTTTTTTTTTTTAAATTATTTTCTAGATTATGTTTTGGTTTCTAATTGATTGAATTAGAAAAGAAGCTAATTAGACTTTCATTAGCTCCGAAATTTGAAGTGTCATTTATCATACATAATTAGCTACCTATCTTAGCAAATTAAATGCGTATACGTGCATTTCATTGTCATTTGAGAATATTATAATGCTAAATACCAACAAATTTTTTAAAATTCTATTTTTTTTTTGGATAATTAAGCAACTTTTAATGATTATTAAAGCGTTTTTATCGTGTAAAATTTCAACACAAATCACTTAATAATAATAATACATAATTTTAATTATTTGTTTTATGATATAATGAATTAGTTTATTCTAATAAAAAGGGATAATATTTTGAATCCGTTTATTCCAATAGAAAGAAAGGAAAGGAATTAAAAAACTATTTTTATCAGTAATTATATCTTAATTTTTCTTTTAGGCAGATTTAGCTTGGTTTTTTTAAGACAGTTTTTAGATTTTAATTTCATTTACAAACTAATTCTGTTAGTTTTTACTTCTTCACTATTTGATTTTTCTTTATTTTAATTAAATCACAGTGAAATGAATTTAAATCCTTAATATTTTTCTTCAGTATCATGATTCTGTAAGGAAATTCTGTCACTCTTTTTAAAAAGATGGTGGAATGATTTCTTAGTTATTCCCACTATTTTTGTAAAAGAACTTCTACATCTGTTTGTACCATAATATGTCTTTCTCCCATTCTTTTTATCACTTGACCATTAATTTCTCCATACAAGAAAGAGATGGCCTTGACTTACCAATGCAGAAATTTGCCCTTTAATCAGCTCAGATGTATAAAGAAAAAATAATAAATTTTATTTGAATTCAAAAAGGAGAGATTTGAGTGCCATATGTATTTAATATATGGTACACTATTAAACGTCAAACGTCTCTCTCTCTTTAAAGGTTTATATATATTGAAAAAAGTAAAGATATAGTCTTTGGAAAAATGGTTTCATTATATTACCTGAAATATATAATTAAATGCTAATTACTTTCAGTTATTGGTTATATAAATTAAATATATTTTATTGCAGCATGATTGTCAAGAATTTTTAGCAATGCTTTTAGATACTATGCATGAAGAATTGAATTCCTCAAATAAAGGAAAATCCAAAGCAAGAGTTGAGCATTGCTTCTCAAGTATCAACAACTGCAAGGAATCAGTAAGTTCTGAAGCCTCTCGTGAATCTGAGGTTGTGACTGATGGAGAAAAGAGTATGGACGTTTTTGATGTAAAAGAAGCCTCTACCCAAAACATAGAAGTAGGTGAATCAAGTTCCTGTAAAAGCTCTGAACCATCCACTTCACATTCTCATGTAACAAATTCAATGTTTGGCGCAAATAATTCAAAAAATGTTAGTATTCCATGTACTGTAAAAAAGAAATCTCAAATGGAATCCAATGCGGCAATTTATGAGAGAAATACAGAAAAAATGGCTGATTTGCTCATAAACAACAAAAAGATTGATAAAATTCTGAACAAGAATGAGCTTGATGTCCATTGCAATACTGAAAGCCAAAACCAAAATGATATTAAAATAAAAGTAGCAGACAAAAGTGAAGTAAATGAAAATATTATTGAGAAAAATGAACTTGCTTACAAATTAAACTCTGTACAAAAAATTCCTACCATTGAGGATTTTGTAAAAGCAACAAAAACCTTAAATACCAATGTTTTGGTATCAGAGGAAACAAACAATCTATATAAGTTTGATAGTGAAAAGTTCCCAAAGCATGAAAGCAACAGACTACAAGAAACTGTTGATAATCTGGGACAGATGGTTGATTTAGGTCCTAAACAGGGTGGTGTTAAAAGAGTAAAAATCACAAACATCATGCATGAAAAACACAAAATTTTAGAAAAGTCTACAGAACAATTAGCATCTTGTACTACCTTACATAAGAGATTGAAAATCGAAAACATGGATGCTAACTTAGTGTCTCCTTTGCCTGAACAAGACGATACTGTAGAAATGGAACCAGTAGCTGGTGATGAATCATCTGAGGGTTCAAGTCAATCAAGTGAGTTGTATACTTTGAACTCTGATTGTCAAGAGCTTCTTGTAGCTGATGAAATACGAAGAGCCTACAGTGATTGGGATCGTTACAAATCTCTCAATCAGTCTGTGATTGTAGATACATTTCATGGACAATTCAGGAGTTCAGTAAGTTCAAAATTTAATTCCTTCTTTAGTAATGTTTAATAAATAAATAAAATCTTTATTAATTAAATATATAACAAAAAAATTTTAAGCGTTTAGATTAATTTTTGTCATTTTCAAGTACCGTGTGGTTTTGTTTGAGGGGTTTCCCCTGTTTTCTGTTAAGATTTTTTTTTATATGCATTTAATTATTAAATATAAATATTATTTGCATTTACATTATAAAAAGAGTTGAATTTGGATTTAATCATAATTTATCTAAATCCATTCGAAAAGCCATTCTTCTTATTTTTTTTTATCATAGAATGTCTTCTACTTTCAGTATAATTTCTGGAAGATTTCATGCATTTCTTTAAAGTTATAGTTGAGAAATAAGAAATATTGACATAGAAATTACAAAAAATGCTCCCCTCAAATATGAAAAAAATTGCAAGCTTAAAGACCTTATTATTGTTTCTTAATGAGTATTGAAAATGTTTTGATTTTCCTTAAAAGAAGTTTAATGTCTAAATGCTGTCTTCAAAAAAAAGGGAGGGGGAGATACAATTTGTAACCAGTATGAGCATACTTGTGTGTATATTATTTTTTGTAGCTGTATGGTATTCACTATTAGAATTTTATTAACAGATACATTTGATATTAAAATAAGCATTTAGAAAGTATTTTCAGTATCTAACAAGTAGGGATCCAACTTTTTGTCTCTGTTCAATTCTATCTCTTTCAATTTTTGAATAAAAAGGAAGTGGAAATATTATTTTGCCATAATGCTGTTTTTATATTATTACTTTATAGGTTGTGTGCTCGCAATGCTCACATAATTCTATCACTTATGAACCTTTTATGTACCTTCCTGTTTTTCTTCCTCACACGCTGGAAAGGCAAATAGGTATGTTTGGAAAACTCTTTTTTTATTAAATACATTCATTTTTAAGTGAAAAAAATAATTGAACATATTTAATGATAATGCCATGATCATAATAAGTAAATATAATATTAATCTTGCTGATACCCACAGTACATTAAAACTCTATTAATATTATTTTTTATTTACTGATACTTTAAAGAATATTATTTATAAATTTATAGTTATCACCTACGTTCAGAATAATGGCAGTCCTCCAGTCCGATATATGGTGAATGTAAATAAATATGATCGAATCTTGAAAATAAGAGAAGCTGTACAGAAACTCTTAGATACTCCCGCTGAAGAGATTATTTTAGCTGAAGTTTTTGAGAATCACATTTCAAGGATTTTGGTATGTGTTTATGTGAATATTTTAATACCTAATGTAAGAAGTTTGGGCATTTACTCGAATGTACAATTCGATATGATTTCTGTAATTATTATTGTGTTTGTTTTCATTTTTCAAGTTAAGTTGCAAATATTTTGTGTTTATTGATGTTTTCTTATTTGATTTGTAAATTTTCTTTTTATAAGAAAGAAAAAAGTATCTTTTATTTGATTCCCCAAAATAAAGTAAGGTAAAATAGAATTAAAATGTAAAACTGAAATCCAGAAAATTGGAAATAAATATTAAAATAAGGTTTAAAAAATGATAGAGAAGGAAATTGGAAATGAAGTTGACAAATAAATTTTAAGTGAAAAAAAAATTAAATACTTTTTATTTAAAACAATAATTATTAATGAAATTATTTTTCTGTGATGTAAAGGAAAGTTGTAGTTGTTTACAAGATGCTTTCATATGAGGTTTTTTTTTAAAAACATTTTATATTATCCTGTATCAAATATTTTATATAAAATTTTATTTGCTTCTGAAGTACTGAAATTTGTTGAGTATCAAAATGTCTGTAACTGATATTGCAGTAAAAATTATGTAAAAGATGTGCAAAAAGTTATTTCAGCAATTTCTCATATTTGCTAATTACTAAATCTTCATATTGACAGGATGAAAACCAGTCCATTCGCCGTGTAAATGATTCTACCAGATCTGTCTATGCCTTTGAAGTTGGAAAAAACAGTGAACTTCTTGCAGATATCTCAAAAAATGAGAACTCCAATGCTTTGGACTTGACTGAAACTCTAGATTTAACTGTTGATGAAAATGTTCTTAAGAACAAACCTTGCAGCTCCAGGCTGTTTGATGACTCTTCACCAGACTCTGTGGTAGAATGTGAGTTTGCTCAAACCTGTGATTCCTATGAAAAATCTAGTCCTTCCCAGGATGAACAAAATGATAAGACTATTGACTTTACTTCAATTGTAAATAACTCATCTGAAGATGTCATTCTTCAGGAGGAAACTTCTAATTTTATGGGACCTGTGCAGTACCATACCTGCGCCATCTGCTTAGAAGAACTACCCAGTTATCGATTATCTCTTCATCCTAATTGTGAATGCATTCTGTGTAATACTTGCATAGAAGTAAGGAAAATATTTCATGTTTTATTGATATAAAATAATATTTCTTTGTTCATTTGTTATATCAATTTACTTGAATTCATAAACAGTTCTTGCCTATTATAGTTTATAGCATATTATATATGTTTATTTTCTTTATTTAATATTTCTTTTAAAAATCCAAAATTTATTAGAAAGATTCATAATTTGTGCAAAAATGTTCTATTATGAATATTTTTAAAGAACATATAACTGAGTTTAATTGATTATTATAAAATAAGTCAGTGATTTAATACTTTCGGGCAGTTATTTTTATATACACATTTATGTCTCATGTAAGCATTTTGAAATACATTATTGAAAAATCATGCATAATGAACCTGCACCATCATTTGTTATAAATGATTTATTGTAATAGCTGTTTTAATCATCCACCCACATGCCACATACATAATTCTGAAATAATGTGATCTAATTTCCATTTTAAATCCATTTCTAGTCATTTATTTATGAATGCCTTTTTTTTAAAAAAAAATAATATTTTAATTTATAAGAAAATGCTAATTTCTAATTCTACAAATATTTAATTCAAAAATTTTATATTTTAGTTGATTTTCTAATAATTTTTTGCAGGTTTCTTGTAAGCACTATGGTGGTGTTACATTCATATGTCCAGTAAGTATCTTTTATGGACTATAGCATGTTTTTATGAAATTTTGATTAAATTTTGAAATTGGATAATTTGAATTTGTAAGTTGAAACTTATTTGAACTATAATACTTATTGACATGAATCTGTTGCAAATATTATGTTGTGTGGAAAAGTTCATAATTTCTTTTTCTGTAATGCTTGTGTGTCTTCCTGTCTTTGTATTGGTTAATATTTCTTTTAGTAGCCGAGAGTTAAAAAGTTAAAATTCGTACTTACAAAGCATTAAAATGTAACAATAATGTATTTTAATGTAATAGTAATGAATTTATAATTTTTAAGATAAGTTCATCTGCAAGTAACATTTCTTAATTTGAAATAATTGTTGTTTAATTTTATAAACTTTTTTTAATGATAAATTGATATGATTGTATTCATTGCTATTTTTATGCAAAGAGACCTATGCAATAAAAATAAGCATTGAATCTTCAGAAAAAAATCAAAAATATATTAATATATAATCATTATCTTTATTACCAATGAGCAATAATTATAATATATCATGATAAAGAAAGAGCAAGCAAATACTTCCTGCATGAATTTTTTAAGATAGTTGTAGATTATAAGTAAGCATAATATTTGCATGTAGGAAATAAGTTGTTAGCAAAAATGTTTTTGTTTTTTTAATCTAATAATTTTTTAGAGACTTCTTGTTTTGTGCAAATATTGTTGTTCTCGTTAAATATCTTGATAGTACAGGTAATAAATATAATTTTGAAGTTTTCAAACTTCATTAAAGAAATTTGATGTTATTTACGATCTTCCTGCATAGAATAAAAATATTTTTAAATTCCTACTATAGCACTAATAATTTTCCAAGATAAAATTTAAATTATTGTTAGTTTTAGTTTATTGTAAAGAATTGGATTGGACTAATTATATGAAATAGACTTACTTTATTTTTATATATTATGCGACAATTATTGTTCATGAAAATGAAATTTTGAAAAGAAAAAGCGTAAAACTAAAAATTCAAATATATACTTAAAATAAAAGTTAAATTTTTTGATTTATTGAATTAGCCACCTTTAGCGACCATTTGTTCAGCCAGATTATTGATTTTTTTTTTAGACTTTTATACTAAGGCTCTAGAATGCCTTTAAAAAAACATTTCCCCTGGTTATTTGATACAACTGCATAGAAAGCAAATTCGATTAAAATATCTTACTGCAAATTGAAAAGTACATATATTATGAAATAAAAGTGGAAGTGAATATCCATCTGTGAAGTTAATGAATAATGAAAACACGTGATTGAATATGTTAATAGATGAGTTCGAAATCCATCATAGCATTTAAAAATATTGTTGCATATAAAGAATTAAATTGAATTAAAAATATTATTAAAATTAAGGGGGAAATTCTACAGAAATGAAATTAATATCATTAAAAGGTTAATTTTTTGAGTTTTAAAATAATACAAAAACTGTTTTTGTAAGATATTAACATGGATTTTGGTAAGCAAGTTAGTCATAAAATTATGGTGATTTTAATTTTGTACATTTTTATTCTTGTAAAAGAGTAGATTTATCAACCATCATATTATAATTAAATAATGTTGAATTTCCATTGTATATAATGGAATTTATTGGCATTTTTAATTATGAATGTACTCTCTTTTGATATTCCATATTTTATACTTCACAGGTATGTAGCACTCCAGTTTCACCTGCCGAAGATTTTGTACCTCTTTCTCGAATGGGAGGTTATGAATTCAAAATCAGGTTAGATTTCTTTCCAAAAATTTTCCGATATCATTTAATGAATTACACAGTAGATATCATAAATTGATGGTTTTTAAATCATTGTTTTTGATGTTATTGTTTTTTCATATCAAGTTATCTTCACTCCATAATATTATTTATTCTTAGAACTATAAAAGCATTCAATAATTGATGTTCCATCAATTTTTGTTCCTCTAGTACAATACCCATCCCACTTGTCACAAGACATGACATATTTCAAGAAGGTGTACTTAAAGAAAAAGTGCTGATTGGGCATCCAGGTTTGCTTAAATTGCCTTCATCATTGCCTGCTTCTAAGTTGTATGAGCATGTGGATAGAGCTATTCCATTTCTGTCCACTTATTCTCTTTTACTTGTTGATGGCCAGGTAATAAAAAATGTCAAGATGTTTTTCATTGATATTTATATACAAATAAAGATTTGACTGAAATTACCATTTAAATGTATTGTTATAGCCAAACAAATGGCTGTAAAATGTTAATAGCTTAGAATACTGCTATAATTTTTTTAACTAACAAAATAATAATTTTCTACACGTTTCACTTCATTTTATACATTTGTTTTGTAGGTTGTTAGAATAAATATTCTCCAAACTTTTATAAAATTATTTCTCTTTCATTTTATAATTACTTTTCATTTTTCTTTTCATGGTCATTTCTTTAGATTTGTAGATTTTTGTATGCATTTATATAAATATATAGGTGCATTAGTGTTTTAGATAAACATTAAATTTTAATAATTCTGCTAAAGTTTATCAAAATTTTAATGTTTAATAGTTTTTTTATTGTGAATCTTTTTGTCTAGATTTTATTTAAATTTACATTTTTCATTAAACTATCTTTTTTGATAATGACTTATTGTTCTTAATTTTAGTTAACATCTCGTTGTTTTACATGCATTTAATGTTAGACAATGCATTAAAATGTTTGAATGGTGTTGTGTGATGCTAAGCCAACATTTTTTAACATATTTTCTTTGATTGTAAAAGTTATATAATTTCAATTTAAGAATTTGAAGTTCATCTTTTTAAGTTGAATTTCAAAATGTATGTTATTCTTTTATTGAAATCTTATCATGAATGCCTAATTAAATAAGAATTAATGTACTCTATTTAAAATTAATAATTTTTGTTTTATCTGTTGTATATAATATTGTATTTATTTTTATAATTCATTATAAATATGTTTATCGGAAAAGATCGTAAAAAATGTTCATAATATATCATATAAATTTTTAAAAATTTAATATAGTATTTAGGAGTACAAGAAATAATTTTTATTTTTGTTTTTTATAGGGAAAAAATTGTTCAAGATGTTTGTATAATAAGCATTGCTCAGGTTGTGAAATAACTCGTGTGGGTGATGTGAAACTACATCCTGGTGATAATATAGCTATTAGATATGTGGATTTGGCACCTGAAATTATTGCTTCAGCTGCTTATATTGTAGAACATAAATCCCTGCAGCAAACTCGGCATAAAACAGAACTTGATATTTATGACTGTTTAGAATATTTTAGTGAAAGGTGAGTGAATTTTGGTAAGGAAACATTACAGCGTGCTTTTAATTATAACTCTTTGTATATTAACATAATATACATAAATTTGTATATTATGCTTTTACTAGAGTAATGAACTTTTAGATTTTTAATTTTAAAAAATATAGAATTTAGAAGTTTTCAGATTTAACAAAAGAACTTTAAAGCCTTCAGTTTACATCTTCATTATTATTTCTTTTCTTACTTAATTCCCTTTATCTCAATTATTTCAAATTCTATTCTTCATTGGTTTGTTCTGTAAATTAATAAATGTTTTTAAAATTTTCATTTCAACGAAGTAATTAACTAGAATTTATTGTAATATGAATACTAGAAATATAAATCACGTTCAGCATATTGTCTTTATAAATTAAATGATCCCAAAATTATGTTAGATGTCAAAAAATTCCTTTCCTTAATGAAATTCATTTCTTAGGAATCATTTTCAACAAAAAGTTGATATTTCAATCCCACCAATTTTTTTTTTTTTTTTTTTTACAAAAAAAATTATAATAAGAGGGCTTTAAATATCCTGAAAGTTCTTTCTAGTATATTTTGAGAAGCTTCAGACTTTCAGTGCTGAAAATTTATAGATATACCACCCATTTGAAGGTAGATTATGGTTGCATAATCTATGGATTAGCTAAAAAAAAAAAAAAAAAAACATTCTAAAAAAAATTGAACCAAGTTCACCATGCTCTCTGTTCTGGAGCTTTCAGCATTTCTCCAGTTAAAAGTTTATATGTTGAATGATATGAACCACATTTACAGCTTAGAAGACAAATGCTCTCTTTACATTATTATATTAGAATTCAGTCTCATTCTAGCCATCCTTATTACAATTTTAAACTTTTTCCATTTCATTTGCAAGAAGCTAGATAACATTTCTAACCTATATTTTTTCCTGGGTGCGCACTATATTATCAGAATTAAACATGAACCATCTAGAAATATCCCCACATCAATTTCACAGCATCCCTCTTTGTAAAACCCAAACCTTTTATTTTCTTAATCCTTTTGAAAACTTCAGCAAATGGGACATATCAGATATTATTTATCAACAATTATTCCTTGAACTCAGGTCTCATCGTCAGTCTTTAATTCTTGCTTACACTGATGGATTTAAGGTAATCTACCCATGCCTCATTTGCTGTGGTTTCTCCAGATAAAATTACATGTTTTCAACTTCATTCATGTTTTATTTTTACTGTTGAGACCACTGCAGTTTTGCATGCATGTAATTTTTATAAAGAACCTTTTTGTCTTAATCTCTAATAAATTAAAGTTTTAAATAGGCATAGTGGAATCTATATTATTTTCATTGATTCTTTAAGCATTTTACAGTCTTTAAAATCATTTCAAAATCATACTTGTCCAATTTTAAGATGAGAACACTTTTTGAGATTTTAGACTTATAGTATTAAATTATATCTCGAGGCTTTACGGTTTTATTCTGCTGGATACCATCCCTAGTGAGAATATGTGGTACTGAATAGGCTGCCAAATCCACAACTCGTTTTTTAAAAACACCCATACCTACATATGATTTAAAAAAGCAGACAAAATGCTGTCTATACTTTAACTGCAAACTCAATAGGATTCAGAAACTCTAAACAAACTTCATATTCGTAAGCTTATCATAGGTAATTAGCCTTCTTTAAATAATCGAAAACATGACACAATTTTAGCTCGTATGAGAATCGGTCACTCTATATTTTCACACATAAACATCTGTTATTAAATGATCAATTGCCGATGTATCCACATTGTGACTGTGGATTAACAGTTTATCATACCCATATTAAATGTCCATATTTTAATGCCTCAGTGCTTATTTTACTTCAAAACAATAGCAGTGACATTGCCATTGTTGCTTGTCAGAGACCACATGAGGTCTTTTTAAAATCTGTAGGATTTTATTCCTTAATTTGAACTCACTATTATGGTTTTGTTATACTTTTTATAATTTATCAGTGTTTTACCAGTGGTTATTTTTGTATCATTTTTATAGACATTTTTTCGATTAAACTGCGAACTAGAAATAAACTTATTTGGCTTTAAGCTTTATATTGATTCTTGTGTCATAAAACCTCAAACCAAACCGATTCACTGTAGCCAAACTGTTCAATCAGGGTTTCGGAAACATGAGGACTCAATTACACACCTTCCGTGGCTTGCCCAATCACCGAACTTGAACATCATAGCGTCTCTGTGGTGTGTTTTGGAAGAAAGAATGAGAATACTGTTATCCTCCTCCTGTGTATCTCCAGGAGTTGAAGCAGTTTCTGCATGAGGAATGGTGCAACATCACACTTATCATCATACAGAATTTGTATATGCCCATTTCAAAGGAGGATTTCTAGTGATTTTAACTGCCGAAGATACTCCCACACCATATTGGATGCAAAAAATTTTCTTATTGTATCGATTTTCCATTATTTTGGACAACCTCTGTATATGTAATAAGTGTAAAATTAAGATTTAAAGATTGATTATTAAAAATGATATAGTTATTAAAGAGCCATATCCTTTTCTTTCTATAAATTTGCTTGCTAGATCTTAACATTTTATGAAATTTATTTTGTTAGAGAGTCATAAGCAGACGAACTAATATTTCAATGCTATGTCAAGTAAATCAATAAACTGCTTTGAAATATATTTTTTTTATCTTGTTATGTAATTTTTAATATAAAAACTTTATCTTAAACAATTTCTTTCATGAATGTTAATATTTTAAGTTTCTAAAATTTCTGCTGTGTAATTCCATTTTTATCTAATTTATCTTGAAATATGAATAATTTCATGTAGCTTATTTTGTAAAAAGAAATGAATATGCTTATGTTTTTATGACGTATGCATTTAAAATATTTGAAATAAAATGTGTATTTTTTTATTAACTGTTCTTAATTTTTTCTTATCTTTATAGAGAAAGTTTAGACACAGATAGTCCTTGGCATTGTCCTGTTTGTCGTCAGAATCAGCAAGCCACAAAGTCTCTATCAGTTTGGAAGTTTCCGGAGGTTTTAATCATATACCTTAAAAGGTTGAATTTCAATTTTTCTGCAATTTCTTTATATAAATGATTGAAAGTTTCGTCTTATCACTTCGTTGAATTTTACTTTAGAATATCTCCGCATGTACTTTCCATGCATTTAATTATATTTAGCTAAATATTTTCTTTTTCATATTTTATAACATTTTAAATTATATGCAGAATATATTTGATTGTTTTTAGTTTTAATTACAAAAATATTTCATTTTTAGATTTGTCTTTCATAACTGTGTAAGCATAAAAGTAGAAGATAAAGTTTCATACCCATTAGAAGGTTTAGATTTATCATCATTTTCATCAGGACCATTTAATGATGACCTTATTTATGATTTACAAGCTTGTGTTTGCCATTTTGGTGGTAAGTTTTCCTTCATATTCTTTGAATTTCCTTATATTGTATTACACATAAATATCATTTGGGTCAAATTAATTTATTCTTAAACTCATCTGTACTTATCAGTTTTGTCCATATTTCTCTGTTCAGAAATCAATCCTTTGAAAAAATTTTGAAGTTTTTAATTAAGAAGATTGAAATTTTTTTAAATTTACAATTAATTTAGGTTTTGTTCTCTTCAGTCCTTTCTATTTGATTTAATGATTTTGAAAATAAAATGTAACATTTATAAACCAATGTTCCGATCTATTTGAAAATGTGACGAGATCTTTCTTTTTTTTTGCTGATTTTTAACTAAGATGTGTATGTGTATATGTGTCTTACAAAGTGGCTGCAATTTTTATTTAGAATATTATTTTCTTTAAATAAATATTATGATGATAATGTCATGATGCAGAAATAAAATTTGAAAGGTTAAATTTGCCCCTTTATATGAGAAGTTAGTTATTTGTTCAACAATTTTTCCCTTATCAGTGTGGCAACCAAATCGTGAAATCAGGGATATCAACGGAAAGTTAAAGAATTGTATCAAAGTCAGGGAAATTTGTAAAATTATCTAAAAATGTGGGAAAATTGTAAATGAGAGCATTTCGCTCCAAGCAGTCGCACAATCAGCGATTTGGTGCAATAATTTCTATGCTTCTGAAGCCTAATATCGCAAAATAATTATAGAAACAGCTTTCTTTCATGAGTATGGTGAATTTTGTAATTTCGTTTTGATAAGGAGAGTAATAAGGTGATGAATTTGGCCCACAACAACCTTAATGAAACTTTTAAAAAGATCGTTTTTCATTTTTTAAAGAACAGAGGGAGTTAATAATTTTTTTTCAACCTGCTCATACAACCTTGTAATGACGCAAATCATTGTCAGAATTGATAATACTTTTCCCAGCATTAATGTAAGGAGAGAATTTTTGATCAATAAAGATTGTCTTTGAGAGAATATTAAAGAACAAGCATTCATTTTTAAAAGTATTGCTTATGACCGCATTCATGTAAATTATAGAAAGAGAAACTTTTAATTGTCAAGTGTGAAGAATTCACAAGCCAAATATAAAAAATATGAAGATAAGAAAGGAAAGAAATCCGACTATCAATATCTATCAGACTATCAATCAATTTAAAGAATTAAAAACAAATAAAAATAATAATAAGAGCTGAGAAAGAAATTACAGGCCACAAACTTTTAAAATTTTTTAATTTTCTTAAAGTAGTGCTGGTTGCTTTAAATCAAGTCTTTTTAATAGTGTTTTAATGTTTCAGTTTTGAATTTAGTAATTGTTATTTCTTATTGGAGTTATTATCTATGTCTACATAAGTTTTTGATAGAACAATTATTTTATGATTTATTAAAGATAAAAGATTTGAAGTAATATTTTTACAGTTTCTCTTATTTTAATCTTTACTAAAATTTACATTATTAGGTGCATATAATTATGTTTTTATATTTATGCGGTAACATATTGTTTTGGTACTTATGCTAAAAGTCATAATTATTTGTTGATTTTTTTTTTAAATTTTGCAAAAGTCGCATTAGACTTTACTTTTAGCATGATATAACTTATGTTGCAAAGAGTAGTTTAAATATTCTTAGAATTCTTTTGTTGTTTTAGAAGTAATTTTGATATAATTTCTAGTATATTTTTATGAATAAGAAATGTAATATTCTTATTCATAAAAATGAAGATGCTCTTAACATTTTTAAACAAATAAATTTTATTTTTAAAAAAATTTATTGATATCAATGTGTAAAAGTGTTTTTAATAATATATATTCAACAAATACAGCGATTCTGAGCAGGAAGAAAGCCTAGACAATAATATAATTGGTAGTCGTAAGTCGAGAAAATTGTTCCAAATTTGGTGAGATAAAAGTTATGAAAATTTGTTTCACAATTTCTGTAGCCAGCCTACTAATGACTTTTTCTGTTGTCTCTTTTCATCATTTTTCAGCAAAGAATTTTCAAATGATTGTGTAACATTTGGACTATTAAAAATGCAGTATTATTAATTTAATGATCTTGTAACTCATATAAATATTAGTTTAAGAAAAGTTCAGTGAAAAGTTTAAATGATTATGTCAAGAATAAGATTTTTTTTTGCACTTTGTAAAGTTTCAAAGTGCTGATTTTAGAATAACTTAATTAATGCTTTACTTATTTTGCTGTAGGAGTTAGTGCTGGCCACTACACTTCGTATTCTAAACATGTTACAACAAATGAATGGTATTATTTTAATGATGAAAATGTGAAAAAAGAAGCTCCAAATACAGATGAATGTGTAAATGAATATATCTTCTTCTACCAAAAGAGGTTAGTTTTATTTTTTCAATTGTAAGAATAGAACATATGATCTACTAATAATAAAGGACAATGCATGTGTCAGAACTAAAGCTAAAATATGTGGCTCATATTTATTCTGGAGGGTGAAGATGTGCACTTAAAACTTATTTTTTCATAATAATAATTTTTTAAACTGTAATAACTGCTGAAAATATTTTAGCATAAAAATAAATTTTGCTTCACCTTAAAATTAAAAAATATATGTATTGTGTCAGAAGATTCCAACTTAAAGGCCATAAAAATTTATTTTTTTTATCAAATTTTAAAAATATTTAGAAATATATTTCATCCTAGATTTTTCTTCTATTGTTAATGATGAAGGTATAGTAAAATTTTATAAATAATTAATAAAATCTTTTAAATTTTATTATACATAAAATTAAAATTTGATTTCATTAGTAATGATGCAAAAATCTTTTAAATGTGCTCATTCTAAAACACTGCTGCTCTTTACAAAAATATATTTGGATGCATAAAGATATAGATAAAAAAGTTTTTGGAAATAATACGATTGAGGGATGGAATATGATAAAGGATTTCATTAGCCTATCAATTTGAATTATGTCTGATCAAATTATTTTAAGGTCATTTTAATAATTATAATCGAGTCATTTATATGAATAATATTCATATTTTTCTCCCATTAAGAGAGTAGTGATACCAGTGATAATTATTTTAATAAAAAATCTTAATATGCCAATTTTTAAATGGATTAAAATTTTTAAGATAATTTCTTACCTTCTACAGTTTGTTCTGAAAATTTGTGATTATGAATTTTTAAATTCACAATCACAAATTTGTAGGACAGTTTATGCTGGTTTATAAATCTGTATGGAGCTAGGATAAATTATTTTATATTTTTTAAATCATTTTATACATATAGTATATTTTTTAAAAAAAAAATATCTATATATATAAAACGCTAATGTACATAATACAGAAATATTACATATTGTCAAATGTAAATAAATAATTATAGAAACATTTCAGACTGCTTCATTGAATATTTTTTAAGCTGTATTTAATTTAATGTGTTTCTAATAAATAAAACTACAAAATATTATTGAACAAAAGCTCTGGATAGGGCTCACAAAAATTCTATTCATTCAGAAATGGAACATGTAAAAGAAATTAATAAATAGGCATCAAAGTTTAACTGAGCACAGTGGAAATTGACAGTTATATCTTCAAAAATTGTTCATGACAAATGGTTTTTACATTGTCCTAAAACTAAGAAAACTATTTACAATTTATGCATAAGAAAATCACACACTCTCACAAAAAAAATTACAGCAAGATTCTTTAATGTATTCTCTAATGGCATTGTCATTCAACTTTGAAATTTATGAATTCTCCTATTTTTACTTAGCATTTCATGACAGGCATATTTTTTAAACTTCAATTCCTTATTTATTTGCAGTTCAAGTAGTTTTGGGTTAACCAAAGTTCTTATTTAAAAATCTAAAGGATTTTATATATATTTGTATGCATATATATTGAGGGAAAACTTGCAGTAATTAAATGCTTCCCTTACCATTATTAAACATAAGGAATTGAATTAAACCATAACACACAAGTTTTAAGTTGAATTTCTAATTTTTTACAGGTGCATATAGTTTTATCCTTAGTTCCCAAGTTAACTCAGACAAATGAAAGATGTTAAATATTAGTCCATTATGTACAAAATCTGCCTGTTTATAATTATTATGTAAAAAATAATCTACAACAAATTTTTAAAAACTCTTTTTCAATGCAACTATTCTTACTTATTATCCAGCATCTACTATACATACAATCCAGCAAAACAAACATCCAATCCTACTTCTAACAGCAAAGTTCTCCAATCATAATCAAATCAATCAAAGCACAATAATTTCCTTTCTTTTGGACTTCAGCCAAATGAAAAGGAATAAAACAAATTGTATGCTTAAGTTTTTAAGAATAATAATTAATTGCAATATACTATATGAATCCAAAATAACTTGGGATAATAATAGAAGGGGTTATGCCATACATTATAACTTATTGAACATTAAAAACTCAAAGATGATAAACCACTTTTAAATCTTGCTATGAACTTCATATATAATCTGAATGATACCATTCTAGATTATTTGGGCAGTGTAAAAATAATTATTAAACTTCGTAGTTGTTATATTCATTCTCCTACCAAAGAGTCGTGATGATATAACATAGGAAATAAGTAGAGGTTATCATAAACTCTACTGAGTAATAAGGACTGAATATAAGATTGACTGATTTAATATAAGGACCATAAACTCATGAGTATGTGGTCCTTGTGCTTGTTAAATTAATAGATATTCCTTATATTATATTAAAAAACTAGTTCAAATATCATTATATAACTACGATTCAAGCTTATGAAGTTCATTTTAAAAACTTTCCTTTAGCTATCTATGATATTAATCTGACTAATAAAAATACACAAGTTTAAGTATTAAATTCATGATGCATATTCAGCTGTTAGATTAGAGTGCAACGACATTCTTTTTATTCAGGAAGAGAAGACACATCACAATGTTAGTACTCTTTCTTGAAAGCAGATAATTAGTATTGAATTATATTGTGAATATAGCAAAGGAATCTAATTTTATATGTATTGAAACTGATATTTTGATTTTCTATCTTCTTGAACATCTTATGATCTGATCTATCTTATTTCATTTTTCATATTGTAGAATAACGATGTTTATTTCATTATATTGTTTTACATGTTTTCCTTTGTAATTTAATTTCAATTATTTCCATTTGCAGGTAATATAGAGAATAATCCTAATTTTACAGCACTTCTACAACTAATGTAGCGCCCCAGGATTTTTCCCTTGCTCACTGCAAAAACGTTTGGATCTGATCTAAGTCCTTACTAAGACTGAAACTAGATTTTCTTGAATTATTTATTCCTCTAATAACTTCATTAACTGTATATTAAAGCAGTATTATATTTTATATAAATGAATTTGTGATATTTAAGTCTCTTAGATTTCACTGATTAAAAAAATATTTAAAAAATAACGAAATATTTAGGTGGGAGCTAGTTTCATCTGTTAAACTGCCTCAATGACTCCATTGTGTTTTTAATTTGACAAATAGTTTTGACATATATTAAACTCATATGTTCATTAAGACTCAACAATGGGTATTTTTTTATTGAATTGTTCATCAGGAAATTTACTTCATAAATATGCTTATCATAAAATTTTGTAATGATTGTTGTCTATTCAAATCTTGAATGCGAAATAAAAATGTATTTTCAATTTTATGTACAAATGTCATTACTGGCAAATAAATTTGGTGTTTTGATATTTTCTGCATTTAATTATTGTTTTAATTTATTACATTATGAAATTATTTTTCCCTTCTCCCAGAAACGACTCATAAAATTTTATGGCATGTACTATCCATATTTGATATATAGATCAGACTTATAGAGTTCTAATTATAGATCAGACTTAGAGTTGTGATATTTAAGTCTCTTTTAGAGTTTTAATAACTTTTACTTTAAAAAATAATTCATGATCTATTTAAAATAATTAAAAAATCATAAAAACCAGTCTCCAAGCCCCAACTACTGATCTCATCTTTTTAATTTTTATTTCATATGAAAGTTCATGATTCTATATATGTCATTAATGGATTGCCTGTCCCTTTATTACTGCCCTGTGTTTTTGAGAGATATCTCAAAATAAATCATAGACAAATTCTCCAGGATATCAAAAGGATCAATTTTGCTGTTTTACAAACATAGCTAATCAATCTGAATGCTTTATTTATTGTGTAAGTATAATTTAAAATAACACTTTTAATTTGTTGTAATAAGATCTAGTTCTTAAAATTGGTTAACATGACAAAATTAAAACTGTTAATATTGTGGATGAACAATTTGTCATTGAAGACAACTAGTCAAAAGGAATATTTTTGTATTCTTTTTAAAATAGTATCTCTGGAAGAAGGTTTAGGATCAAATAAGCTCTATATAAAAATGTTTTGCAAGGAATGTACTAGATAAACTTGCAAACAATACTTATCATAACTTCTACTCTTTGTACAAAAAGCAATTGAAACTAACTAATTTAACTGAATATTTTAATGGTTTTTTCCAAGCTTTAAAAAGAAATCATATTTTTTCATTCAAAATAAAATTCAAATTATTTTATGTTGAGAAATGCTACATTTATAGTGAAACAACAAATTTTAATTCTCCAAATAACCTATAAGATACTTCTATTTACATTAAAAGTAAATAGAAGCTTAAATAATAGCTTTAAAATACAAGATATTCAAATTCTCGCATTCTCTAAAAATCGGAGGAAATACATTCACTTGCATTTTTCTCCACAAAAAAAAAAAAAAAAAAAAAAAAAATTACAATTATTTAATAATATTAGTCATTCTGCAGCATACTTTAATAAAATAAATACAATTTATACTTTGTTGATCTGTACTTTTCTGTTAATGCAAACACAATGAAATGAAATCATGTTTGTTATCTAGTGACTACAACTATAGTTCTGTGCCAAATTTTTGTTTCAATTGGTTGGAAAAAGGTAATCATAATACATATTAGCATGATTTCAGTGAAAATACTAGATTCAAACCACAGATTTATATTTCATAACTACTGTTTGGCAGGGTATTCACGACCTTACCCAAGGTCAAGAATTTTATGCATAGAAACGGAAATAAGAGATTGGAGGATATGTGAAATATTCAGGGAAACCATATTTTTAATAGAAATACTTAATCATTGAAGTTGTATCGATCCACGATAATGTATGAGTAAAAAATAATAACAAATGTTTTACAAATTTGATGATTGACATCAAAATACGATTTACACAAAAAAGTTATATTCTCATCATAGTACTTTATTAGATTAGAGGTAAAAAAAAAATATTTTCAAAAGATATAAAATGTAAGTACGTGATTTATTTATGAAGTTTAAATGGACAATGGACTCATTACACATATTTGCACATTATTCACTTGGAGTAATTAACTTTTTTATCCATATGTATTATAAATATGCTAAATATATTATCTTTTAAAAATATGTAATTTTTAAAACTTTCAAAATATTCCATGTGACTAAATTTTTCAATTATTTTTCCTTGTTATCTTTTATAAATTTATTTGGGGGGAAAAACGGGTATGATATTTTGTAATTCCAATTAAAAGTTAATTCTTAAGAAATATTTTTATATGCATATGAACTGAATTTTCAAAAAAAATTTGTTTTCAATTATCTTTGTGGGGCAAGTTTGTTTACTCATTAAAATACTTGCATTAAAAGAATATGCAGTTTTCACTAAACCATTATCTAAATGTAACTAAGAAAAATTATGAGTGGAATTTTAGATATAAAAAATCATAAAATTACATTTTTGTTAACATAAAAATTATGATAATAATTTTATTGGTAAGAATATATTCTACAATCTCATTAAAATACTTGCATTAAAAGAATATGCAGTTTTCACTAAACCATTATCTAAATGTAACTAAGAAAAATTATGAGCGGAATTTTAGATATAAAAAATCATAAAATTACATTTTTGTTAACATAAAAATTATGATAATAATTTTATTGGTAAGAATATATTCTACAATCTTGGTTTTTGGAAATTTTAAATATTTGTGTATTCAATTCTGCATTTCTAATCATTAGACAGAATTTTTTAGGGCGACAAAAAAATTGTTAATTTTTATTACTATTAAATATTGGTATTTATACATAAAAGCTTATATTGAAAAGTACGTCCTAAAAAAGAAATTTACTGAATTATGCATTTTACATTATAGGATCCCAATCCATTTGAAAATGTCTGTGTGACTTCATATTGCAAACTATTGTTGCAAATTACTGTCTTTCTTTAACCAAACAATTTATTTCCACCATTAACCGCTAGCCTAATTCATGTTTTTTAAGCAATGTATGTTTAGGTAAAAGGTTGAATTAAGCATTTTAAAACAAGAGCCTCACATTTTATTAAATTCAATTTTTTTAACAAAAAGGAAACAATAAATATTAAAACTTACAAAAATATTTAAAACAGAGGCACACAGTAAATTTAGTAAAAAAAAAAAAAAAAAAAAAGATTATTCCTTTAAAAAAGATCAAAAAGTGTATTTTGATTATTAGTAATTAAGACATAACAGAATAAATATAACAGATATGAAATCAAACTATGATAATCAAAACAATTTATTGTGATAATACAAAAGTCAATAAATTAAATATAATAGATCTATTGTATTTTCTTCGGTCTAGTTTTCTTACGAATATTGGCAGTTTCTGATAATGTATTATCTGTAGCAGTTTGAGTCCTAGTAGGATTCAACACAGATGAAATGACAGCAGTTACATTTGCAATTAGAGGTAAAAACTTAGTGTAATTATACACTAAAATAAGTGTGATGATAGCCACTGGTAAAGCAAGAACTGAACCTTGAGTTACTTCTTGTTCTACAGACTTTACTTTTGGACTGAAGTGGAATGTGAAATGATAAAATGAAGTATTAGCACAAAATGTTAATGAAGGCTGCTCTAAAAAGTATGCGTTATTAGACAGTGATGATTCTAATCGGAGAATATAAATTTTGTTGTCAACTGGCAATGATGGTAAGTAGAAAAAACTGCTTTGTCCCAAGCTTATGGAATGAATAATCTGATCTGGAGTATCTTCTCTATACAGACGAACCTGAAAATAAAATTTTCAATTGTTATAGATCATTAAAATAAAATTTGCTACAATATAATATTCCTAAAAATTAATCAATAAATCATCTTAATAATAAAATATTGATTTGTGTTAATGCAGCAAAAAAACAGAATAATGATTTATATTCTTTATACAATTAAAAATGATACATATATCTGATACATAATCACTCCAATTTTAACTTTACAATTAATATTTCTGCAAAAGATGTTAATTTTTGTGGCTTGACAATAGAAGTAAACACTGTTTCATATTTTATAAAGAATTTTTAATTTATTATATCAATTTTGCTGAAGTTTTAAACTGCATACTTGCAGAATTTCTTTTTATTTACAACATTTACTTTTTAAAAAAAGTAATAAAATAATTTAGTTAAATTAACAATTTATTTGAAGTGACACAAGTGTTATATCTGAAGTGTGAAGTTTGAAATAATCAGTAATTATTTAAATTTATTAAAATTCAAATGTGTTTGATTAACAATTAGCAAACTAGAGAATATTTTATGAATACTCTCACAATTCTGATTACACAACTAACAAAATATATAATTTATTTCAAATTTCATTTTTTCAATAACCAAACAAAAAAGAAATGACTTTAAACAATGTTAGCAGACATATGGAATAGATAATTAAAACAGTAAAAGCAAAAATATGTAATAATTTAAAAAGATCATGTTCTTAAAATAATTATTTTCTAATTATGTGAATTCAAATTTTTATTTATTTATTTATTTTATTTCTGAGTTATAAATTAGATGATAAGACTAGCGTAGCTTGTAAAAGGATGTCACAAGCTACCTTGAGTTTATATTATCTAAAAATGCTATATTACATCTATATAAATCAATAAATGCTATATCTAAACTCCTGGAAAATTCACTTCTGAAGCTATATCAGATCTGTATTTGTGCCCCCTATTCTCTCTCTTTTCACTTCCTATTTCAAGTGCATTTCTCACTCATCTCTATACTATGTATATATATATATATATATGTAGGACTGGGTGGGACAAAATGCCCATTCAATCCCATTTGGATCAGTGTCTAGGGTACTGATTAAGAAACTTTTAAATAAAAACAAATAGTTTATTTACAGTAAACAAAAATTAAAAGGACATTAACAATTAGCTAGAGAGCAGAGCGGAGAAGGAGAGGCGTTACATAGCTTAGCTATGAGCAGACATCTTGTTAGGCTTCGCCCTTGGTGCCATCTAAATATTTTACTTCTAACTTTAATGTAAATAATGTTTCCCGTCCTAATTGTTAATGTCCTTTTAATTTTTGTTTACTGTAAATAAACTATTTGTTTTTATTTAAAAGTTTCTTAATCAGTACCCTACACACTGATCCAAATGGGATTGAATGGGCATTTTGTCCCACCCAGTCCTACATATATATATATATATGCTTGAAAGAAAGATTTTCTATGTAGTCCAAGACAAGAAACAAGTACCTTCTATAATATCAAGAAAAGCAAGACAATAGTCCCTTTCTTCTTCATTTTTATCATTCATTCTACAAATATTCAAAATCTGAAGTCATTCATGAAATAGATTTTAAAATGCAAGGATATTTATGATACAAGTTTTTTGTCAAGATACTCAAATGAGTTTTTGTATCACATTCCAATTACTTTATGTTTTGTTGTTGTTTAAAGTTACCTTCTTTCTGATTAGTTTAGTTTAATTAAATCATCCCTTTTGTGAAATAAACACAGAGCCCATTTTGGGAGAATCTCATAATTTTGAACTACAGTCGAATGATATGGATTGTGCCTGAGTCACAAACTATCACATCATATCAGGAGGAATATTCTAACCTCAATGGATTTAAACAGCAAAAGAATGTACACTGGAATGGAATCATGTTTGAGACCAGCAAACTTCTGGTCCAAATGCTGAGAGCCTTGCCATTGAATTTTGGCAATTATTTCTTTATTCTGAATATCTGGAAATAATGCTGAAAACTTCCAAAAAAACTAAGATTGCATGGGTTTTTTTTATAAGAAATAAATAACATGATTTTTTTTTAATTGCTCAGTAGAGAAGAAATTATGATAGTAATATTTTGAAAGTTACCATTTCATTAGTTAAGCACCACAATCATTGCTAAATCAACAAATCTTTTGAAAAAAAATATCACTCTCAAATGTATATTTCTATCCCTCTAACCTATATTTGTGTTAATATGATAATTCTAGATCAAATGGTCGTCCTTGGAGCATATAAACAAAAAGACATTAATTGGTTTTTATTATTATTAAAGATGAGAAATCAATATGTATAATATGCATGAGAAGAAGAAAAGGCTAATTATTGCTAGATATTTATAAATCACAGCTTCATTTATTTCTGTATATAATTATAGAAAACAATTTTTAGAAATAATTTCATTTGTTTAATCTTCTGAATCAATACATTATTTCAGAAAGCTAGAGATATTCCAAATTTAACTTAAGACACACATATACCTTTATTCAAAATTTATTGAAAAATGCTGTTATGCTAAAATATTTATTACAATGAACTCTCTAAATAGAAATATTTTTTGAAAATGTATAATGTTACTGTTTTTATGGGATTTTTTATTTGTTTCCAAACTTATTATTGCAAAATATTTGTTTATATTCCAGTTAATATTATGGAAATCTTATTTAGAAAATATAAATTTAGCCATTACATTTTCTGAAATGCAATCATTAGTATTAATAACAACTGAAAAATTCACAAAAAAAAATTGTAATACAAAAGAAAAATCATTCATGAAGTTCCATGTTTTTGAAAAAATAGAACTATATTTCTTTTAAAAACATTTAATTAAAACTAGCTTAATTTAATTTATCAAATTTCAGAAAAGAAGTTTCAAGATTAAAAAGTACTCCAAAAAATTTTTAAAAAATTTAGACTGACCTTTAAAGTTGGTAAATATTCTTGATTAGTAACTACATTTCCACTGACATCTAGTTGCCCGTAATAACGAAAAACTATCAAACGTACACCAGTGATATCACCTTCTGTTACCTATAAAGCCATGGAAAAAATACATAAATGCTCTGATTTTACATATTATTATTATTATTACTAAACAACTGCATTTATTACTAAATAATCAAATTCTAAATTAAACTTTCATGTCATATTCACAATTAAAATTTCAAAAAATCTATCAATTAAAATATAGAAGATATCATCAGAAAAAAAAAGCAGTCAGCAGATCCAAATAGGATCTAATTTTTCTTTCTTGTCTACATGAATGATGTTTTATTAGTTTCAGGCCGTGTATTTTAAATTTTCTAACAGCTAATAAAAATTAATGCATTTTTGGATAGAAAAGAAATAGGTTATTATTACTATGAAACACTATAATTATGTTTATTTTTCTCTTATATAATGACTAGTTGTCTAAGGAGATAAATGGATTCAATCATCAAGTTAGTTAAAAAAAATTCAAAAGCTGCATATTGTAGTCATTATTGTTGTACTTTAAACTAATAACATGAAATCTAAGACTTACAACAAAGTAATTTTTAATTGAAATTTCTGAAGATAAAGAAATGTCACTTTTGAGCAAGATGATGGATAAATTTAAAGATTCAAACAAATTATAATATATTAAAACCAATGGGAGTCATTTCCCAAAACCCTCTCATATACTCTCTAATAACAATGTTATACCTCCTCCTCCACATAAAACAGTTGGCCCTGATCAAAGCCAAGGATGTCATAAGTTCTTGGCTTTTTATTTTCAGAGTCCCACATGTGAGAGTTATAGTACTTGTAATAATATTGTATGGCAATGGCGAACAAGTTATGAAATACTGATTTTTGGTGTGAATCTATCACACGATCTTTAGCAACTTTTTCATTTGGGGGGGGGGTAGATTATTCACTAGCATACAGTTAATGCAAAGCACATGGAAATCGAAAATATATTTGGATGCCTTCTTTTCTGGCCAAATGATACAAAATTTCATAAAGAATTACAATTGCAGTCATAAGGTCTTATACTAATTATTTAAGTTATTGCTTTTGCATGCATATAAAAGTATAAACCAAAAGATGATCAACTCTTAGGCAGATTTGATAAGAATCTATACTTTAGATTACTTAAATTTCATTCAAAATTTAATACAAATTTGATATATAGATCATACACCAAATTTCACTAATCTAGCTCAAGCGTTTTTGAATTATCATGTTCAAAGATAGACAGACATAGTATGAAAAATGTTTGGGGGATCAGAAAGGTCTGACAAATAGAGATTCATTAAAATTTTAAATTTGCATTACAATATCTCCTCTTTGTATGCTTCATATATGAAGATGTAAAAACTTTACTTTTTAGAAACAATTAATTCTTTTTTAAAAAATGAATTTTATCATTTTTATGCATTATAAATCAAAAATAGATCATCTTCTGGAATACATTAATTCATATTCTAATGACAGACCATAGGTAAATTATATCTGATATATGAAGTAATTATGATTATATGAAATCAATACAACATTAATTATCATAAATTAATAGGAAAAACTATAAATGGACATAAAAAATCTAATAACAGAAGTTTTAATGCATAATTTAGTACAATACTACCATATTAATTTGCACTACTCTGCAATATTTTATATTTTCATATATTTTGATAATTATAAAAAAATGAAATAAACTATGAAGTAAATGAACTATAACAAAGCAATAATACCTTAAATAAATATTCTTTGGGTGTTGATCTTGCAATGTGTTGATTAATATCAGCTCCAGGCTTCAAACGTAAGATATATTCACACTGTGGCTGCAATCCTCGAATTCTAAATTTTCCTCCTTGTTCGCTAATAGCTTCTTCTTGATATTGACTGCAAGTTCCACTTGGTACACCAACTGCCTCAACAGCAATTCCTATTTCTGCTTCTCCAGTTAGAGAAGTAACTGTACCATATAAACTGTAGGCTACACGCTTGCCTCTACAAGGAAAAAAAAGAGAGAAAACATTTTTAGACACAGATAACAATAGAAGAAATAAATATCAAAGAACTTTTTTAAGCATCATACTTGAAACTGGATACCTTTTTTTAAGGCAATTTATCTCTACTCTTTTTTTTTTTTTTTCCTTTTACAGAATTTTATATTTTTTGTTTAATTTGGAACTAATTCAAATTTTGAAATAAATTATAGGGATTATTTAAAAGACTTACTATTAATAAAAAGAACAATTGAGGAAATTAATCTCAATAGCATATACAGCAATTTTGAGGATCATCCAACATGTTTTATAAAATTAATTGAAGTGTCAGAGCACATTCTATGCATCTAAATGTCAATTAGAATTTGTAAAAAAAGATACATTTCTGACAAAATGTACAAGTATTTTGAGAATCAGTTGCATTTAGTACTTTCTAACGAATTTATTTTTAAACACTTTTAAAGATTTCACTTTTGGCTTATACTATAAAAATATCATACTTTTCTTAATGTAAGAATAAAGCATTCAAAGGTAGAGGGTCCCAAACTTTTAAATGTTGCAATCTACTTTTTACAGACCAAAGGAAGAATAGTTCATTTCATGTTTGGAGCATCAAATATTTTAAGAGTAAGAGCACATGTTCTTTCTGAAAAATTTTATTTTCCAAAACACAATTTTTGTAAAGGGAAGGGGGAAAAAACATTCATTATTGCATATAATTTTATTTAAAAAAATTTATGTTTGATTTGAAGATTTTAAATCCACATCATAATTTTGGAAAGATACAAATACATCAAATATCATTTCATAACCTACCAAAAATTGACTGGAGACCCACAGTTTAGGAAAACCTGATTTAAGAAAAATGTTGATATTGTTATAATAAAATAGGGGTCAAGATACAATTTAAAAAATTGATTAATCATTATAATATAAATATTTATATTTAATTACTTATCAGTTAAAGCAAATCAAAATTATATATAATTTGGCCACCGATTTTTTTAACAAACAGAGTATTTTAAATGAAAAAAGGTCATCATATTAAGGAACATCACTACTAATGATTTTTTATTTGTTATTATAAATCACTTTTTGGTATTTCTTAAAATCAATTTTCAATTTTTATAGATTATTTATACTCTCCTATTATAAATTTACAATAAAGCGAATATTGTATAATTACAATAATAATATAGCATTTCTTACCTAATTTGAATGTTAACTTGAGTTCCTTCTGCAATATCAATCATTTTGGTAGGAGGATCAAAACTATACTCTTTCAGCATAGATCTCAAAAAATACTGGCCTGGACCTAATCCAGAAAAGGATAACCTTCCATTCTTTTGAGTGATGCTATTCTTACGATAATCAGATCCTCCAGTTAATGACAGCAAAACTCCAGAGAGTGGAATACCATCATCACTTTTCACATCTACAACTATTTCAGCAAGTTTGAAGGCAGCAAAATTTCCCAAGGTATCCAAAGGAGTAAATACATATCCTTCAGTTTCTGCAGTAACAGAGTAATCACTTTCATCTTCTAATGGTCCAACCAGAAATGAACCTTTTTTGTCAGTTGTGGTTTCAGTATAAAGTTCATTTGTTTTCTTTAAAAATACTTTTATACTAACTCCTTCAATACCTGGTGTTACACTTCCATTCAAAAATAATCCTTTCTTTCCAATGATTTCAAAGGCATTTTCCATACAATCGTCGCCAACTTTTATTGTGGAAGTGCTTGGACGGAAGAGCAGCTGTTTTGAGGATACTTTGAGATCTAGGTCAGAATTGGGCTGGGCAAATACTGAAAATGTGTATCTAAAGAAATTGCCTTTTTTGTCCAATGGTTCTTGCAAAGAAATTATTTCTTCATTAGCATTTGGCTGTTTTTTGACAGAAACTTTAATATCAGTGACATTCATTTCTGTTAAAATATTTCCTGTAACTAAATGCTTTGTGGGTGATAAAGTAATTTCTGCAGGATGGCTAGTATCAAATTTAAATGTGTCTTTTTTATAAAGATGGCACCCAACTGGAACAAAATCATAAACTCCTTTTTCAGGTAAACAAAGCACATTTTTGGATGCATGAAGATCAACATCATGGAATTCTCCAGAAGGATACTTAACTTTAAAAGTTGAGGCATGAGTCAATACAACACTGATTTGAAAACCAGTTTGGTGCAACTCAAGATTAGTAATATCTTTATCAGTTATGGTGAATTTGATAGTTTTAGACTGAAAACACCATTCATCTTTAATTACTGAAAGAATGTAATTTCCAGGAAGGCATTTTTCAAATTCAAAAGTTCCATCGTCATTAACAGTAGCTGTCAAATGAAGTCTATCATGGGAAAGTGGTGCTAAATCAAGTGTTACACCATTACAATTTTCAATGCATTTAATTTTTCCTTTTACTTCAGCCCTAAATTGCTTAAATGCAATATTTAATACTGGATCATCAATGATTTCAATTGTGTATTTTTCTGGTACAAATTTCAATCCATAACTGGCTTCTGTTTCTGAAATTACAGGATCCAATTCATATTTCCCTGGGGAAATATAAGTGCAAAATGTTCCATCTGATTCAACAGCCACGTTCAATTTCTGATTGTCTTTTAATGATTTTAATACAATATTTCTTTCATTTCTCTCTAAACCTGATGGATATTCATCAATTAGAAGATGTCCACAAGCAGCAAATTTGCTGACATAAATATTTGGCAATCTTGGAGTATTAGGATTAATTTTCATA
Source organism: Argiope bruennichi (assembly GCF_947563725.1). NCBI lineage: Eukaryota > Metazoa > Arthropoda > Arachnida > Araneae > Araneidae > Argiope > Argiope bruennichi. Next base: position 120,062,354 of record NC_079153.1, read on the forward strand.
TCAACAGATTCAAAAACATAAAGTGATTTCTTTATATCCAAATGATAAGTACCAGCTCTCATATTTTCCAAGTGGTAAATACCATTTGCATCAGTAGTACCATGAACTTCATTATTTATAAGAACTGAAACATCTGATAAACTTTTGCCTTTGGATCCAGTTCCAATCCAACCACTAACACTGAAGCCTTGCACCTAAAATGAATTGGCAGATTTTAAAATATTCAAGATAATAAAATAATTTTATGAAAAGATAATTATTAGAGTGTATTTTTACATTGAATTATGAAAATGTATTCAAAAATAAATGTATTCAATTCATTATGAAAATGTATTCAAAAATAATTGGCAGAGGCAGCCATCAAACAAAATTTAATACCTTTGAAAAGCAAACAAAAAAAAAAAAAAAAGAATATAAGATGTAGTGGCCAAATTCTAAAAATGACTTATCAAATTCTATAAATATTTTTAGACTTTTATATTTTAAAAAAATTAAGTATTTTTTAAGGAAAAAAAAAAACAGTATATAAAAGAATAATTTTTCTTCATTTATGAAATAATTATTTAAACTATATTTTTCACATTAATATACTATTCTTGCCCACAGCCAGGATATATATATATATATATATATATATATATATATATATATATATATATATATATATATATATACATTCTTCAATAAAAAAAATTGGATATAAAAAGTAGTTTTTATTTTTCAATAAATTTTCAAATGGATATACAACAAAGCCGGTTTTTTTTTTTTCCCCCAAATTTCTAAACATATTTGCTTATTTTCCTTGCATTACAATTTCTCTCGTACTCTTTATTTGCATGCCTTATGATTGTAGGCAATTAAGTTTAAGGCGCTATATATTTTATGAATTTTATTCTAGAGCAAGTAAAAAATGCATCAATTCAAAACTATTTCTTTTCATTTATGTAATTACAAGAAAATTTTCAACTATTACTTACATCTAAAGATATCATTCTTCCTTTATATGGTTTTTATTGTAATAACTGAGGTTTTGTAATAAATAACATTCTATCATGTTATTTTGAAAAATAAACTGAAATAAGTAATAACAAATTAATGAAAGCGATATATTTGTTTAATATTTAATTTATTTTGAATCTCATATTTGGATAATCTAATTATTTAAGGGAAAATTATAAAACAGAATAAATGCGCATACTGAAGTTAGTCACTAAATCCAGACAATCATAATATTGAAATCATTATTTTTTCTGAAGACTATCTTGAAGAAGAAAACAGTGAAACATAAAGAAAAATGAGATAAATAATGAAGAAATATATGATCTAAAAATTAGCTAACAATCCTTTTTACAAGAGAGAGAAAAAAAAAAAGAATTTAACTTAAAGATAAATAAAAACAAAATTCAAGCAATATATAAATTAATAAAGGTATAATCCAATGATTTGAAATTTTTTTGATTTTACATGACATTTCTGAAATAAAAAATTACATGTGTAACAGTTTTCCTTCCTTTTATAAAGAACAAAAATATCCATTAAGAAAAATGTTTCATATCAATTTAATTTTAGTTTTTTTTTTTTTTTCATTCTTTTTTACATTTAAAAAACTTTTGTTTTATATTATCTTCAATCGCATTACTTAGTTTATTACAAAATTATTCAGTAAACTTCAAAAGAGAAAGATTATCAAGGAGGTTTAAAAAATATATATTCAGATTATGCAATAATTAATAACTCTATCAATGCACAGTATGCTATTAATAAAAGTAGAATGTTTATTTCATGATTTTAGAAGTTGTAATAAAGCTGTAATTTTTATTTACAGTACCTGGAAGTTTTCCGAGATATATACACTGCCTTCATTAACTGTAAAATCTAATTTTGGAGGCGAGACATCAAACTCGATATGTTCACCTTTGTAAAAAGGAACCAACTTATAATCTCCAGTTGGCAAAGATGGAAAAATAAACTTCCCATCTTGAGCAGAAATAACATGGCATACATAAGGCATATTCAATGTCTGACTGAAACCTTTTACTTTATCTGGATTGCAACCCAAAGGAGATGATTTCAGTGCTTTCTTAGAAAATAACAAAAAGTTAACTCCTTGAATAGGCTGACCATCGCTAAACACGAAACCACTAACATCATATCCAGCTATAATAATTTTATTGCTTGTTTTCAAGTTATCATCAATGATAACAATTTCTTCAGAAGATTTCTCAAAAATCCAGGTATCATGGCTAGCATGAATGCTATACTTTCCCGGTAACAAGTTGGAAAAAGTGTAATGTCCATATTGAGCACTAACAGTATCATTTATTATTTGATCTTTGGAATCTTTTAATAACAATCTGATTCCTGATGGGCCAGAGATTCCATCATGACTTAGAACCTACAAAATAAAGATAAGCATTATTAATAATAATTTTACTTTATTAATGTAAGACAATTTGTTCATGTAAATTAAAATCTACTCTAAACAAGTAGTAGTAAGAAAAAAAAAGAAAAAGAAATCTTTCATATTTAGAAAAGAATTTCTCAGAATACTAAACAAATAAATAAAAGTTTTTATTCCTTCAACCTACAAGCTATTTTATAAATCTTTCTATATATTTCAGTAGTTTTGAGAAATACAGTATTTCATATTACTTCTCCTCAACAACATTTCAGCAAAACAGAAGCAAATAAAAATAAAAACAAAGCATTGTAAATACAAATATCACAGTGATTATAAATCAAACAATAAATGAGAAAATAAGATCAATCTAATCCTTAAACATGTCATCTTAAACATTTTTTTCTTTTAAACATTTTATTTATTACCAACAGTAATTTATATGTATTTTTGAAAATAATAGAAATTTACAAAAATTAAAAATATAATAGTAGCTAGTTACTAAAAGTATTCATATAAATTGTAAATAATTGAATGCCTTTTTTCCATTATTGGGGAAAAAATGCTGGAATAAAAACAACAAAATGCTAAAAATTCATTAAGTAAACGACGTTATATAAAGCAAGTGATAAAAATATAACAACCTGTCCATAAACGGTGAATCCCTTGAAATTAAAATTGATATCTTTATTCAAACTACAAGGATCTGATGTGCCATCCACATGCAAGTTGACGCTGCTTGGTTCAAAGCTCCACCCAGATGGTGGTTCAATCTTTAAAACATAATCTCCTTTATCATACAAAGGGATTAAGTAATAACCATTATGAGGAGCACAGTCAGTATGATATTTTAAGCTTCCATGTTTTGTATACCTGCAAAAATATAATCTAATGATTATTCATAAAAATGTAAGTATTAAATTTTAAAACTTTAAACGTATTTTTAAATGGTATATTAATAATGGCTTATTCTAATACTATCGGATATTTTTTAAACTGCAAAATCATTTTAATTGCACAAGCATTTTAACATAGTAATAACTATAAATCTTCATAAAAAATTGTTTTCATTATAAAGAAGAAAACTCTTAATTCCTTCTATAAACAACAGAAAATAAGGATTAATTAGAAACATTCATAATGTCCTTTTGAGAGTTTTTAATTGAATGGATCTGGTAAAAAAATCTATGAATATATAAATGAGAAACAATTTTATTATCAGAACTCTAGATAAAAACTTGCCAAATCTTAGAATTAACTCTCATAAAAATGAATCTTGATACTAATACCAAAATACTAAATTCAAACTAGTGATGATTGAAGCCCTGCTAATGGAGAAATTTTAAAACAGATGAACAACAAATGAAAATATTTTCAATTATCAAGTGTCAAGTTAATTGTATGAGAAACACAGTTTATGAGTTAAATTTTGAGATGAACTCTGAGAGTAACTTATTTTAGAACAAAAGAAAAGGCTCAAACTTTTTTCATCATTTATAAAGAGTTCTCAAATAAGAACAAATATAATAAATATGCAGCTTATTTCTACTTTTAAAAGCTTGAAATTTTAATACTTCAAAATTAGTGAATCATGAAATGAACATTACTAGAAATTTTAACAAAGAGAATTACATAAGTTTATATATCTACACATTCATGTTTCAATGTCATATGTAAAAACATTTTTAAAAAAGCATAAAATAAAAATTATAAAACAATTTATCAATTAATTACTGTAACTAATATAAAAGGTTTTTCTTTGATAATGTTTAAAAGTTTCTGGGGAGTAAATATTTTGAAACAATTTATTAAGTGCTTGTATTATCTAGATACTCTATTTATTAATTGATATATATTTTTACAACGATAATACTGATTAACTTTAGATGAAAAGATTAAAAAAATGGCAATATATTACATAGAAATACAAGAATAGATAATTTAATGATGGTTATTATCTTATTTCTAAAATTTAAATTATCAACTTTTATTTTAACCAGATGACAATAAGAATAAGCAATCTTAGCTATTTATCAGAATATAAATTATTATAAATCAGATAACTTTAAGGACTATAAAATTTAAATGTATCTATAATGTATTAGCAACTTCTGTCTTAATGAACAAAGTAAATGCTTCTATTAAATTTTAATACAAGGAAAAAATTATCATAATGTTGATTTCTCAAATGTATACATATATATATTTGCAACTTGTAGATTAAGTAATCAATTAAGTAAAATCCTCTTTTCTTAAGTTTTGGATAAAAAGCATAATTTTTTATGAGATGCTATAAATACTAAAAAAAAAATTTTAAAAACCTCCATTCACAAGCATTATTTTTAACTTCTATTCCAAAATTTTCCCTGACAAGGTCTATTTTAATTTCTACAAATTACGCTAATTTTCAAAATAATTTTGATATTATTTAAAACATATTTTTAAAAAAGACAGAATAATAAACTTTAAAATTCTCAAAAATTAATAATTCGATTTTCAGGAAAAATTATTGAAAATTTTATTAATTGATTAGAAGAAATTTAACAGTGTTATTATTATTAATTATGCAAATATTTCTGATTGCAAAGTTTATTTCTTATCTTTAAAAAAAATAATTACAATTTCATATCTATTCGTGAATAGTTAATACTGAAACTTGATTTAACAAATCCACCACAACTGAAGATAACATCACTGAGTACATGTTTCACACAAAATAAAGTTAAAGCTTGTAAAGTAAGATATAAATTTGGAATCATGATTGTAATTTAATTTATATTTTCAGGTTGCTAAAAATTTCGATAGCAGAAAATGTTCGGAATTTCATTGGAAAATGTAAACATTTAGCAAAATTTTCTCTTCATTTCAATTCATACATCCCAATCGGTGCCACTTTTGTTTACTATTATTGTAGTAAAATACAAAAATACACAATAAATACCCTTAAGATTCTTTTTAACATAAATTCAATTACAATTAAACGGCGATCTATGGTTAATTATTCCATTTTGTTTCCCTACTATTCTTCAAATTAAAAAGATCGATTTAGGAAAAATATTTATTATGAAAGAGTTTTTGATTGGTTATTGAATTCGTATTTTTCTGTCCAGGAGTGTGTGTCCATGTCCAATAGAATTTAATACAACACATATTAAAACAAGCTTTCCATTGCATGTAAACCTTGCACTCTGCGGTTATAGGATGAACGATTAAAATTTAAACCTCCGCAACTAAAGGGGGTCTTTCGTTGGGGGCTTTTTGTAATTTTGTTAAGAAAATCTAACTCTAATAATCGCGCTTGAATTAGCTGTGCATTTATAATCATGGCTGTTGTTAATTTATTTTGTTATTTTGCATTCATAATTATCACACTCATGTTCTTATGTTCTGTCAGTCGGTCAATAAAATTTTATGTAAAATTAGTATTTTATTATATTGCTATATTTAGTGTTACTCTTGTTGCTATACCATTCTCAGCATGCCAGCCAGGAGATCCTGGAAATTTATTGTAAGTTTTTTTTAATTAATACAAAATTTGAAATGAAATATTTATTAAATTTTGACAGATTATTGGTTTTCGATAAAAAGATTTCATTGTTACAATATTTTACATATACAATATTAGATTTTTTTTTCTTTCCTCCTTATCATAATTTGATTAAAACTTTTGTTGACAAAAAAATTGATCTCCCCACATAAAATTTATTAGCTATTAATATAGAAAAAATTTGTAATTTTTAATTTAAAGAATAGTTTAAATGCATTATTTAGTTATTAAAGTTGAACGTTTTTCTTCAATAGAAATATCATTTGAAAATTTTGTAATTGGAATGATTGTTGAGATCAAAAAAATGTTCATAATAAACTTACAAACAAAGTAATATAATTTCATAACATTGGAGGAAATGCTCTTGCTAAATTCTTTTTTGAAAAATATTTAATAATTTTTTATCAAATAATTTATGCACCACATATTGTTTTTACTTCTCTCTCCAAGTGATTTTAACAAAGAAAAGAAAGATATCACATTTATTTTTAATATTAATTAAATTAAGTAATAGAAAATTTAATTTTATTAGATTTATAATTTATAACATGTTTAACAAAAGTATTGTTATAAAATTGTATGAATGGTATGTGCTCATGTTTTTCAAAAGTTATTTTTTTCTTAATTGATTAAATAAAGTGCATTCTTTCATTGTTATTTCATGATATTCAAATGTGGTTACATTGATGCAGATTAATATTTATGTTGTTATAGTCTATTTCTGCCTTATTCGGAAGAAGTAATTTCAACGAATAGATTTTAAAAAGTTTGTCCAATATTTTTATTTAGTTGTGCAAGGCAAAGATGTGAAATTTATGAATGTATTGTATGAAAAAGATTTAGTTGAAAGTTTGAAAAATGTATCTAATAAAAAGATTTAACTTTTCCTTCTGATAGTATTTATTATCCTTAAATATATTTCAATCTTTGAATATGCTTATAAAAGGAAAACAGGTACTTGTGTATTTACTGTAAATTATTGGCAAATATTAGTTATATGATGGTCTATAAGTATGTCAGTATTGGCAGTTGTTTGCTGTCCTGCGATTAATACACAAATATTGGATTACAAATGTAATCTAGATGTTTCTTAAATACACTTGCACCTTTTAAAATTTGACAAACTGAAAAGGTTTTTTTTTTTTTTTTGTCAGAGTCTTTAAAATTTTACTTTCTATTACTTTCCTGAATTCATAACTATTTAAAAGCATTTTGAGTACTTTTCCGTTAGCTGGGCACAAGCGAAAAATCGCCAAAAAATTTAGAATTCCGCCAAATTTCTTAGGACAAATTCGCATTTGGTTTACAATCCATTAGCTGAATGCAAACGAAATATCGCCAAATTCGCGTTTGGTTCACAGTTGGCGACATTTGCGCCTGGCTAACGGAAAAGTACTGCATTTTGTTAATTAACATATAGAATACAGTGGCGGCCAAAATTGTTGACACTTTTAAAAATTGTTATATTTTTTGACTTTTTATACTTATAGAAAATGTTACATTTAACAAAATGCAAATTCTTACACATCATTTTAAAGAGAATTTAATGCTAATTTCAATACAAAAAGCAAAATTGAAATATTGCAATACAAAAAAAAAGTTACTTTTATCTGAATAACAAACACAGTGTTGAAGTGGATTGTAATTTCTAACTTCTCTGACAAATCATTGTTCTTCCTTTGGGAACCAATCAAATGTTAATAGCCGCTAGCAGAAGCTGACATCATGTTTAAAGTTGGAACAAGTAATTATTGTGCTTTTTCCTGTAGAAGGAAGACTGTTCTTTATATAATCAAATTACAAGGTAGAAATTTTATTAAACTTTTTAATATGTAGATGGAATTTTTGTAAATATTTCTAATATTTGGTCAAAAAGCAATGACATCAAATAAAAGAATATATTCAATGCCTAGAAAGAGAACTAAGAGTGTTGTATTACATGAATGTGGTCTTTCCTATGCTAAAATTGCAAGACAAGTGGGTGGTTCAGTGAAGGAAGGAAGGAATGAGGTTTGTTTTCCGGCGTATGCTCCTGAACGGATTCTTAGCTTGTGCCGGGTTATCAAAACTCGAAGTGGTTCAGTGACTACATCTAGAGTCCTAAAGTTTTGTTTATGATATCAGGAGACAAATTCAATAAAATACAAAGCAGGAAAGGGCTGAAAAAGGTGCACCACATCTGTTAATGACAGAAAAATAAGAAGGCTATGTCTCCAAAATAGAAGAATGTCATCAGCGGCCATCAGAAGTCAATTGAATGATGGCATTTATGTCAGTTCAAGAACAATTAGGAGAAGATTATAGATGTTGGACTAAGAGGTAGAATTCAACGAAAAAAATCCTTATCTCAATTTACATCCGGGTATAAAAAGATTACAGTGGGCAACGGAGTGCATTAATTGGACAGATGATCAGTGGTCACAAGTTATATGGATTGCTGAATCAAAGATATTGTTATTCAGTAGTGATGAGCGAAAATATGTAAGACATAGAGTAAGTGAAGAGCTACATCCTGACTTCATTCAAGCAATTATGAAGAACTCTATTAGTATTATGATTTGGTCATGCATGTCAGCAGATGGTATTGGTCTCGTTCATGTTATCAATGGTGCATTAAATGCAAGAAAATACATTGACACTATTCTAGAGCCAAAACTTACACCTTCCATCAGTGATCTCTTTTCCAAAAATACATCATTTATTTTTCAGCAGGATTCAGCTCCAAGTCACACAGCAAAAATATCGAAAAAGTGGTTTAGTACAAAGAGCATTGAACTGTTCACATGGCCAGGAAATAGTCCTGAACTCATAATTATTAAGAGCTTATGGCACCATTTAAAAACTTGTAAATACAAAGCGTTCATCCAATTAAAGAGAATTATTTCCTGGTATCCTACAATAGCGAAGGAAGAGCTTAAAATTCTCTCCAGCTCAATGAAACATCATTGTGAAGCTGTAATAAAAAATAAAGGCTACCCTACTAAGTACTGATAACTCACTGTAGTCATCAGGATCTAATGTGTCTCAATAATTATTGCTACTTAACCTTTTTTTTAATTGTAAATATTTGAATTTTGCTTTTTGTGTTCAAATTAGCATTAAACTCTGTTTAAATAATATATAGAAGTTTGCATTTTCTATGCGCATACAAAGTTAGAAAACATAAAAGTTTTCAAAAATGTCAACAATTTTGGCCACCACTATATAATTGCCAAGCTCCAAATATTTCCTCTTTCTGCATTGTACTACAAAATTTTATTTTATTTGTCTTTTTCTTTTTAAAATTTTTTTTATAAGTCTTAATATTTGATTTTAATTCGGAAAAATTTGTTTCATTATTGTATAATTATCGAAAAGCAGTAGTTGCTTTTACTATTTTAGGAGTAAAAAATGATTATAATGCAATGTAAAAGAATAGGAAAACTCTGACAAATTCTTTACTGCAATGTTGTTACATCAGGTACATATAAATGTATGTAAACTAATGCATTAGTAATGGAAAGTACTGACATTTTTTGTTGATGTTTTTAATTTACCATTGCACAGATGCTGAAAATTATTTTTGTATCTAAATATTATTATAGTCATTTTTGTTTTTTACTTTCATTTAAATCAACTACCACAACTGTTGGATTAATTCTCATTAATACTTGGATTAACTTTCATTTAAATTAACAGGTGCAATTTGTTGACACAAGTTCAGTGTGTCAACAGATTGCCAGAATTCCAGTTTGTCTTTGTTTCATATTCAGAAGTTTCATACATATTTCAGTATAAAATCCACATATATACATAAATAATTCTTGAGCATTATATTGTATTGAAATCAATAATAGGCAAAATTTTGTCTGTATCTTTTGGTTTAGAAAATGTAATTCATCTTAAATTATAGACTAATCATGATAGAGATGCAAGTAAATAAACTCAAACAAAAAATTTTATCCTCCATTTTGAAGTCTTGTCTTAGAATGCTTGAAGTCTTCTTTTAAAAATTAGATTATTGCAAAGTTATTGATTGAATGATATATATTTGTAGTTTTTAATCGATCTTTTGATTATATTTTTAAACATTTTAATTTATTAAAGTTTATATTTCAAAATATTTGTTTTTTTTTATTATTTATTCAAAATGAAGAATATAAACCTTAATGCAATATATAATATTATTCGTAAAACACTATTTGACATCCAGTATACATTATTAGTGTAATTGTTGCTAGATTTTTCTTTCAAGTTTTTTTATTATGTTAATACAATAATAATAATTGTAATTTATAAAATACAAGTTGCATACAAACATATGTCTAAACAATTGATGTCATTTGATTTAATTATAATTCTCTGTAAAGTAAGCTATTCCAAAACTTATATTGTTGGCACAAAATTTAATAAATTATAAGAATTGGATGTACAGCAATTTTTTAACATACTAGGCTCCACTATTAAAGCTCTTGTTAGTCGTGAATATTTATTTTTACACTTTATTCTCATGACTAGATCATGGAAATTCTATAATATTGAAACTGAAGAACAGCAGGAACTACAAAACATGTATTTTGTTGTCATATTTCTTGAAGTACATCCAGGCAAACAACTCCTTAAATTGAAGTATCATCATTGAAAAGGTCATCTTCTGAGGGAATATATTTGCATTGTAAGGTAGGCCTTGTCAAAAATGTTCACACTGTTGTTCTTCCTCTATAGGTCTTTAAGGAGTGTGCAAAAAAAAAAAAAAAAAAAAAAAAAAAGATAGGAAATAAGGTTAAGTTATATAAATTTTTGTACTTAATGATACAGAAAATAAAATTTTTGTATTTCAAAGTTGAAGTGATAAAGAAATACAGTTTTTAGTTAATAGATGCTGGGGAAACTTACATTTAAAACCTACAATAACCAAGGTTCTTGAAAAGCTTTCCAAGCTTTTATATATTTTTCTGTCTTTAATAAAACTAACTAGTTAAACATTTGAAAAAATTGTTTGTTATAAAGAAATACGGCTTTATCTATTTTTTTTTTTTTTTTTTTAACTTTATGCATCATGGAAACTTTTTTTTCAATCAAATAGTTTTTGTAAAACATTTAACCTTGTGGAAAATTAGCTAAAATAAATTATTTTATTTTTGTGATCAGTAGAAAATTTTGTACTTTTGTTATATAAAGCTACATAATATGATGTAGAATTACAACATGTATGACTTTTTTCGTTGGTATACACTTTACTGGTTTATACTCATACTTTCATTCAAAGTATCATAGTTTCTGTTACAGAATTCTATTCTGTTTCAATCAAAATGTCATAGTTTGTGTTTAAAACAATCGAATGCAGATTGAAATTATAAATTTTAGCTATGGTTAAATTTTTCTAAAATGAGCATTGTCCTTAAGAATTATCATTCCTTTTGTCTTATAGTTCTTGTCAATAAATAAAAGAAATTAAAAAATAAATATATACATATTTTTAAGGTATGCATCTTGGATGGTTCATCATATTATATCTCGGATCTTTGGCTTAAAATGGGAGGTGAAAAATGAAGAACTATTAAAATCTAAAGAGCCTTGTGTCTTGGTTTGTAATCATCAAAGTGCTTTAGACATAAGTGGTAAGTTATAGACACATTTAAAAAAATCATTCCTTCCTAATTATAGTATAAATGGTTTTGGAGTATATTGGTTTTCATCTACTTATTTGTGAAATAAGTTAATGCATGTTTGAGTATACAAAATTTAATGATGATGAATTATGATAAAATTTGCTATTTATTTGAAACTCAAAAGTAATATTTGACGACATTGGTCAAATTTATAAATTTTTCCATTTTCTCTTTCTATAGTTTTAAGTAATTATCCGATAGTTTTTATAAGCTTTATAAATTTGAATATTATTATAAAATCATCTTTTTTTCTTTAATAGAGTAACTGATATCAACAAATATTCAGTAAAAGAAATCAAAAGTGCATTTTTAAATGGTTTTTATTATTTTGTTCATTCTAAATATTGAAATAGCAATGTAAAAATATTATTAAATATGGTAATAATTTTTTTATTCTGTTTATTTCAAATATCAAATGTTTTTTTATGATGATATTGTTGATTAGTGTGCATATTTTTTTGCTAATAATTGTGCTAAATTTATAATATATCTTATTTAAATTATCATTTATCATAAGTAGTGACGTTAATTATATATAGTAATATACAATTTTGCATATACATTAGATTGATCAATATTTCTGCAGCATACTGTGAAAGAATAATTAAGTAAAAATATATGAAATATAAATTTTCTTTTAATCAAAAATGTTATTTTACACTAGTTAATCTCATATTTTTCTTATTTTTTCTTATGAATAAAGTTGTCGCATGGCTTCTAAATTTGCTTGACTTGGCTAAACACTTTTATATGAATTTTACTGTTTCTATAAAACATTTATTTGATGGCATACTAGAATATGTGAGTTAGTTTATGCTCATCAAAATATTGTAATGATACCTATTTTCCATAACTGTGCTTGTGTAATATGTTTGTGTACTCAATATTTTTAAAAATTTGTGTTCTCTTTTCCTTATAATATAACTGAATTTGTTAACTTCTGAATTTTTATGATATTTGCATGAAAATTGTACAAAAAATGAATATTTTCAACTGTTTTTTTTTTTTTTTTTTTTTCTGAAATTTGAATTTAAAGTGTTTATCTCTACAAATAATAAAGAAGAATCTGTGTGTATATATACTGGTGCTTATGAGACAAATCATTTGACCTGGAGCTACCAATTGTATGAGATTTTAGCAGTTTTCTACAATAATATTCAAAAATGTTATTGCACAAAACATTTTTATGTCATTTTGAAAGTTAAATTTTCCCCTTGAATGATATCAATGTAATTCTCCAGTTTATTCTTTAATTTTGACAATTTCTTAAAAATATTTTTTGCAGGATTTTTTCAACAGTTGATTTCATTATTGCGATAAAACCAAACGGTTTTCATTATTTCACCAAATAATAAGTCATTTGATTTTTTTCTCAATGTGAAAAGCTAAAGTAGATAGATTTTGTATTATAAATGTGTAATTTACATGAACATTTTAAAAATAATTACAGTGCCTCAAAATCAGACAGCTATATTTTTAATAAGAGTATTGATTTCATTAGAAAGACTCATTTATACAATAAATAGAGCAAGTGTAATGTTATTAAAATGATCTTAATTTATATCATAATTTGATGCTTAAAAATACTTTGATACAATTACAAACATTAAAATTATGCATGAAATATTTATTGAAAATTAAATACCACCAATATTCCTACTCAATCAACTGCTCACCAAAGGCAGCTAATAAAGCACAATGGTCTATTTTTCTGAGTAATTTTTAATTTTGATTGCAGGAATGATGTACATTTGGCCACTTTTTCATCCATGTGTACCAGTTTTGAAAAAGGAACTTCTATTCACTGGTCCTTTTGGCATATTTTGCTGGCTTGCAGGATGCATATTTGTTGACAGATTCAATTCTGAGAAGGCTCGAGATACTCTGAATATGAAAGTAAAAGAGCTGAAAGAAAGAAAAGTATGCACAAATCAAAATTTTGTTTATTTCCTTTCTTTATATATTTATATACTGTTGTCTAAATCAGATTTTAGGTACAACTGTTTCATCTAATTTTCTTTCCATGTTAGTCAAATTTCTGCTAATTAATGGTTTTTCATTATTTTTTTCTAATATGTCATATTTAGTCTCCTAAATCATTTACATCATTTGCTTTGCTAGTATCTGGATAGCTCTATTTATTGTGACTTGCCTTTTTGTATAAGTTCATTTTTCCTTTCCTCTTCGTACTGCATTTTCCTCCTTTCTTAATAATTTTTAACATTTTTTATGAAACTGAAGATTAAAATTATATCTATATTATTGCTGTAACCTAGTACCAAGTATATATATATATATATATATATATATATATTCACTTAAAAAGATATTAAAAAAATTGTTTGTGGTAATAAAGAGCTTATGGATAATGTTAGTTAAATTGTCTTGTGTAGTGCACTGATTTTGTGTGTGTGTGTGTGTTTGTTTAAGTAGATTTCCCTCTCCCCTTTAACCATATAAATTATAAGTAATTAAAGTCCTATAACATACTAACCAGTATGCACTTTATTTTCTATATATTAATCAACATAAATAAATTCATTCACAGGCTTGAGTTTTCAACTATTATTTTAGAAAATTTACTTTTCTTGATACAAATTGAAATAAGAAATGTTAATGATTGGGAACTGAGATATCAGAAACAAAAGTACTAAAATGATATTGTTGCTGTTGTTTATGAGGCATATCCATTTTTCTTTCAAATAAATTAAAACAAGCATATTCTGTATTTTTTAACTAATATTTTCATTAATTATATGTTAATGAATTTGTTTCTTAGTGTTCGTGCTCTTTATTCAACTGAATAGAAAGATCAAAGTTTCTAAAAAGTAATTTATAGTATTTGAAAATAAAAACTGATTTCCTTATCATTAATTTTCATCTACTTTTTTTTTTTTTTTTTGTAACATGCATGTTAGTATGTATTTTATATACTATTTTAATTTAATATGTGTAGTTCTGGATTTTGATTGCCTTGAAGCACGAACTCTGGTAACCTTAATCTCTAAATGAAAGGGAAATTTTTTATATTTAAAAATTCATTAGAATTTTGGTATTTTATCCTTTTTTCCTGAGAATGAATTTCTTGAATTATTTGCTTCCATTTTTAATATATTCATTTCTAATAAATAGTTTCTTTTAGGTAAAACTATGGATATTCCCTGAGGGAACTAGAAATGATAGTGGAACTTTGCTTCCTTTCAAGAAAGGAGCATTTCATATAGCAACTCGAGCAAAAGTAATTATTTTAATAAATTTTTAGCATGCAGTATTGATTAAAACACAATAGAATTTTTAATTTATTATTTCTGTTGTTTGAACAAACTCAAGTCAGCAGTATAAAAATAATCATGTTATTGATAAATAATTGAATGTTTGGGCATGTATCTTCTAGTTAAGCTATTCCTTTTTCTAATAACCAAACATAAATTTCTATAATTTCCAAGCTGTTTGAACAACTAATATTAGTTTTTGTTAAAAAGCAAATTCTTTGAAAAATACAAGTAACATTTGAATGCAGTTTTACTGTCTTTCACTTTTTTTTTTTTTTTTTTTTTTCTGGTACTATAGTTGGTTAGAAGAAAGTTCCTACTGCCTAATTTCTTCTTATAATCACTTTTTATTTTGCCTTATGCCATCAAAGCCAGGCTAATTTCCGATTTGCCTTGTTTTGAGACTACTTAAACCAAGATCAAGAATTGCTTTGCATTACATGAACCAAGTTCATGCAAAGTATTCTATCTAAATTAAACTTTGCTACAGTTTTACATTTTTTAAAATTATTTAAAACTGGGTGAATTTATTGAAACTGTATGTATTACATTCTCATAATCAGGTTAAAATTATTTTGCATTCATACCACAAAAGTGCCATTTTCAAAATCAAGGTCAGACTTCAGGCCTCATTCTTTTTCGGTAGTAAAAAATATTAAATCTGTGATTCTTAATCTAGTAATTATAACCCTTATAATAATACTAGCCATTTTTACCTGCAGCTTTACCTACATATATCTGTTCTATAAGCAAGTAAAAGATGCTAACATATACCTTTAAGTGATACAATTTATATTTCAATTAAGAGATTTTAAGACCCTTTATCATAATTAATTACTAATCAAGATTTCAAATTAATAACATTTTTAATTTCAAACTCCGTGAATCTAATAACATATTATTAATTGTTGGAGAAACATTGATTTTCTAGCTTCATATCGGTATTTTTAAGTTATTGCATTTTATTTTAAAAGATTAACAATGCCAAGAGAAGACAGCCTGTTGACTCTTTGGTTTCTTGCAATAGTCCCGAGATTCAATATTCGATGTAATAACACTTATATCTTGAAATAAGCTACTACTAAAAATACAATTAAAATCCAGATAATGTACAAGTAATGAAAACAAAATAGAAAATATCTTGGAATCAACTTCTTTAACATTGGTAAAAGCTCGAATAATAAATATGATTAAACAAGTTTAGATTATTTTGATAAAGGAATGGAATTGAGAGAAAAAAATTTCAAATCAGCTTTGAAAAATTGATTAAAAATTAAAGAAAAATTTTATGGCAATGAATTTATGGCAATTTTTTTTTAAATATTAAGATGGTATAAATAGTATTGTGTGTGTGTGTGTGTGTGTGTGTGTGTGTGTGTGTGTGTGTGTGTCTGTGTGTGTGTGTGTGTGTGTGTGTGTGTGTGTGTGTGTGTGTGTGTGTGTGTGTGTTATGCAAAAAATTAATCTTTTCATCCATTTTATAAGAGCATAAAAAATTTTTAATGTTTTAGTATTCATTCCATGTGCTAGGGATTTTGTACCAAATATTGTTCAAATATATCAAAAGGTGTGGAATTGTATATGATTAAAACAAATAAATGGACATTCACTTTTATATGTACAAATTGGATTTCTTTTTCTTTATCACTATGTGTATGTGTTAAGGGTTATTAAAAATGTGACAAGAAAATGCACTTAAGACTTATGATTTAATTTATAGCTATATTATAACTATACTTTTTAGATGTCAGTTTGCAATAGCTGCATACAGAACTTAAACCGAAGATTTTTAATTTAATTTTTAGTTTTCTGCA
Organism: Argiope bruennichi; assembly: GCF_947563725.1. Lineage (NCBI taxonomy): Eukaryota > Metazoa > Arthropoda > Arachnida > Araneae > Araneidae > Argiope > Argiope bruennichi. The sequence goes on from NC_079153.1 coordinate 120,079,036, forward strand.
TATTGTAATGGCATGCAATTTTATAGAAAATTTATACTGTTTATCTTTTTATACTTTAGGGTCTGTTGTATATGTTTAAATTAATGATAAATTTATCATGTAATGATAAATTTATCATTTTTTTTTCTTAGTTCTAAAAAGTTGAAAAAAGTGAGAACATTGCAATTGCTATAATTACTTTTTATTATTCTTATTTCATGTTTTTCATTCTCTTTAGATTCCTATTGTTCCAATAGTTTTCTCACAATACACCGATTTCTATAGTATTGGTAAAAAATTATTTGATAGAGGTGAGTACAACTTACTATGAACTCAAGTATGTTTTATTAATGGATTACAATTTCAAAATCTTAGGGTCGTTTTGAGAATTTGCTTTGCATTTTGCAGTGAAGGGAAGAGAACTCTTTCCATATTTATAAACTGTATTTGAAGCGATCCAATTAAATTGCAATTCATTTAAATGTAATTGCATTATCCTATCCTGCATAGCACTTGTTTCGGCCACTTGAAATTTAGATGAAATTTTATTAATTTAAAAGTTTTAAATGGTATAATTCTATAATTTGAGAATTCTGATTTTTTTTCCCTGAAAATATCTTGTGCTGGGGTAATATATGAAATTTAATTTGAAATTTTTGTGAATAGGAGACAAAATAAGCTGAAGTGCTTTAATCATGAGACTTCTTTGCAGTTAAGATATGTTAAATCTGTCAATTCATCTGTTTATTCCAACATCTTTTAACTATGTAAAGTTTTTTTATGCAGCAACATTTGACAAAATCTTGTCTTTAAATCATATCATTTATTCAGATTTCAATCAAATATTTAATTATTGATCAGCTGTTAGAATTTTTCAAAATTCTAATGCATCATTATGAAAGTGCTACAAAAATTTAAAAAATTCATACACTAGCTTTTTACTAGAGTTATGTATCAAGCAGTGTAATCATAAAATTTAATCTGCTATCTTTCTTCAATGTTTTTAAAAATTGTTAGTTATTTAAAACGGAACTATAATTATTATAGTGACTATATTATTAATAACTTTTGTCTGCTTATTAAATTTGAAGAGGGCAACTCTGAATTTGAGTGAATATTTCTCCACTTATCAGCATTTTTTCCTCATTTTTAACTCTTAAACTATCATTTAATATATAAATTTGCTTCCATGATCTTTTCTGAATTGTTTAGGTACTATTACTGTCACTGTTTTACCTTGGATTAAAACAGAGCATTTGACATCAGAGGATGTACCTTTGCTGACAGAAAAAGTTCGATCTCTAATGATGTCCAGCTTAAAGCAGTCGGCAGAAGGTTTATTGGAAACAAAATCTAATGGCAGCCACAGTACTAAAGAGCAGAATCAGTGATTAAATTCCATTGACTATTTCATCCAGATCAAACTTATTTTTTGTTTTTATAAATTTACTGAGGATTTATTTCTTTACTGATCATTGAAATCCTGTTATTATTTTAAAATTCATTTAATTTCATGTTTTTGTTTGTTGAATGTGCCATAATCCTTGAAGGTCTATTTCTTTCATTTAAGCAAAGTTGCTAATATCAAAAATTCACATTGATCTCATTTACAAATTTTACTTGTGATTTTTCTACTACAGAAACATGCTCAAAATCTGGTTTTCTTGATTCATTGTTAATTATCTTTTATTATTATCAGTTATCTTTGCATTGGCTAAATTCAATGGAAGGAAGATTTCAGTTATTTGAAATTAATTCCAAGAGTTTTTATCATGCAGATATTAGCAATTTGAAACTTATTTAGAAAGTGGGGAGAAACTGGTTCAGTAAATAAGTGATATTTATTTTTTTAATTTTGCTTTAAAAGGGAGAAAATTTTTCTTTTCTTCCCCTTTTTGTCCTCTTTTTTCATTTTGAATTTCTTTTCAGATTTATAAGTTTTCTTATAAATCTGAAAAGAAATCCAGTGAAAGGATTTGTATATAAAGTTATTTATAATTTCTTTTTTTCTTTCCATTTCATTACAGAGTGTTTGCAGTATAACTGCTAACACTTTTAATTTCTATTTGAGAACTTTTTAGTGTAAAGCATACAATGAAAGCATACATAAATTCCATATCAAAATTTTGGGACTTAAGAATGTCAGTTTGTTAGAAAATTCTCTAATTTAAACATGCTTATTGTAGTGCTAATTTTTGTTGGTAGCTTTAAGTGAGAGTACAAATGCAGTTAAAACAAAGAAAATACATTCATATATTTTGTGTATGTGTGTTCCAGCATACCTAGAATTTTATAGAATTTTGGGTATCTGTCTTAAAATATTAAATGACACATCTATGCAAATCTTAGACAAAAATGAATTTATATATATAGCATTTACATAGCAAGGCTATACTTTTTTTGTGTGTGTTTATTGTGATAATTGATACCTAAGATTTAGAACTTTTTGCTTTTATTATTTTTTTAAATATTTAAATGCATTTATTAAATTTATTTGAGCTAGTCATTTTTTTTTCATTAAAATAAATGTGATAATATTTAGTTGCCAAAGATACTTCTTTAAAATAAATGTGCCTACATTTGTCAATTTTATATTAGTCTTTTTTTTTTTTTTTTTTTTTTTTTTACTATGTCATGTTTGTTTTGTTATATTAGCTATTTATTGAGTATACATTTATATTGAATATACATACTACATTTTAGTAATGGAATACTAAAATGCTATTAAAGTGGATAAATAGATAATGTTAAAGTAAAAATATTTAATAAAGGTTGGAATTCAGAAGGATGAAAAAATCATCTAACAGTGATTAACACAGAAATTTTCATCTAAAATTAAATAGAATGAAGAAAAAGGGTGTGAATAGAATTTAGCTAAGAATCCGAAAATTGGCCTTTTTACAAACATTTATTTATTTTTTTGTCTTGTTTTATAACAAGAGTTCTTTAATTCTAAATTATCCTTCTGAATATGTCAATTAATTTCAGTTTCCTTCTCTATTATTCACCTCTGAGGTTTATATATATATACACCAATAGTAAAAACTATTAGATTATCTATTTTCAGTTATATCATTTCATTAAATATGCTAAATAGATGTTCTAAATTAGTTTTATTTGTTTTCTTACACTTTTATTCTTATTTCTTTGTTATTTCCATTTCTTATTTTTTAGTTATTTACATAGACTTTTAAGACAATAATTAGATATTTTATACTAAATGAAGGTTGCAGAACTATCTTGATTGTATATGGTTCCCAAGGGAGAAAAGTTTTAAAATTCTCTTCTGTTCTACAAACATTCTATTTAAGGTGGTATTCAATAATATAAAATAAAAGGAGTATTAGTCCATAATGAAATTTGTATCTTATTTTCAAGTTACATGTTTTTAATAATTAAAAAAAAAAAGCTTAGTGATGTTATTTTGTTTTTTTTGTGATATTGGTAATTTTTTTCCCCTGATATAACATATGAATTACATTATGGTTTGAGGAAAGTTGTGTATGCCAAATGTACTTTTAAAATGCTGAATTGATATGTGATTATGTAATTATGAATGACTAAATCAGTTATTTTTAATCTTATTGCATTTAATATATAAATCATTTTAAGAAATGTTTACCTGTGAATAATTGAAATATAATTTATATTTCAGGTTAATTTTTTTTTCCTTTTATTTTCCCCTTTTAGATAAAACTATAGAGTAATAAATTTTATATTAAACATTCTATGCCCATGGAATGAATACTTTATTAGAATATTTTATTAACTTAAATAATCTTAATTTTTTTTTTTTTATGACATGGGTAAAAAAATTATTTTTTGAAAAAAATTTTCTTTTGCATTTCTGTTTTCTACATTGAACATGTGAAATTAAATGTCCTTTTTGTACTTCACTATAATAATATAGTGAAAAATTATAATATTTGATAATGGTTGATGAAATGAAAAATATGTTATAACTATTAAATAATCCTGAATAATTATTAGCAAATGTGTAAAATAATTTTTAAATTCACAGAATTGTATCTTTAATTAATGATTATACAGTTTATTTAATGCTGTATTTGAAATCAAATTTAATTATCATTTTAAAAAAGCCAATTTTTGAAGTTGGAATTCAATTTTTTTTAAAAATATATCATTTTATTATAAATCTCATCCTTTTTTTATATGAACTGTTGTATATATATATATATATATATCTAGTCTTATAAGAAAATGTTTTATACTTTAAAGCTGCTAAATATATACACTTTAATCTTTTATGCTTAAGTTTGTACTTTCACTTTTACTAAAATTCAGAATTATTATGTAAAGAAATTCTGCCTTGTTTGTCAGAATTTTTTTTGCACATGCAGCTTTATTCTCTCTCAATTAAATTATTTCTGTTATTGCAAATTACATTTTTATTATAATAGAATAATATATAATTTTATTTTTATTGGAATTCATCATTATTAATACTAAACAAAAACTTTTTATAAAAAAATTGAAAATAGACTGTTATTAATTTTTAAAAAAAAGAAAAATCATATTCAAGAATTGTTTTATAACCAAATTAATTTGTTTCACATATTTCAGTGGAAACATTCCCAAGTCATTCCAATTATATAAGAATTAAAATAAATTTTAACAATTTGCAACATGGGTGATATTTTTATTGCATAGTTTCTAATAATAGATATATTAGATGTAATTTTATTAGAACAATACAGCATCATCAAAAACTTGCTGTATATACCAAAGAATACTTTTAATTATAATTTTATTTGTTATGGATATAGGTTTAGTGGCTTTTCTTTTATACAATCTTTTATTGGTTTATTAAAAATAAATCATTAATGTGCCATTTGTTGATTCTTGCTTAGCTGATCTTATATCACAAATTTTGTAACAAAAATGTAGTTTGTATCTGTCACATTAAAATTTTTATAAATTATACAATTTTTTTAACATTAAAAAATCTGGAATTAGATTTCAATAAATATGAGATATTAACGTTGTATTATACTTGTGGTATTAAAATACATCTGCAAGAAAAAAGTTTATACTTTAAAGTAAGTAATGTAAGAACAAAATGTTGTTTTATGATTTAAATAAAAACATCTGACTGATCAAACTTTATTATATTTTAAATGAAATTGCTTTACGCAATTCAATAGAAATTGCATTGTATATTGTTCAGATTATTTTCTAATATTAATAGATTATAATTCAGATTCCTTACCATGTAATCTTTTTCCAATCTCATCAGTCATTTTTTCTATAATAGTTACTATAGATTTATAAAATATCGTTCGTTACCAGAATCTAGATGCAATTTTCTTCAGAAACTAAACTAAGTTTCAGATACAAGATAATTTTTGGCTGATAGATTGAGAGCTTGGAATACTTAATTCTGAATTCTACTACTAGCTTTTGAAATTCTCTTTTAAGCTGTAAACTGTCTAGAATGATTAAAAATCCATCGTACGTTTTAATCTAGTCTTAGCTGGGAAATGAATCATACTTCTTATATACCTAACCAAAATATTTTGAGGATAGTAGTCATCCTTCTTATTGTATTGTGTTTTAATATTTATTTTTTTTTTAACTGAGTTGTCATTTTTTTAAATTCAAGTTTAGTTTTTTACATTATAATTATTAAAAGCAGTGTCTGAGTAATAAATGGGAATTCTTTTGATTATTTGCAGATAACAACACGTTAAAGATTTTTTTCCCCCTATCAGATATTACTTTTAAATACAAAATTGTTACATTTTTGTATTGTGGTTGTATGATTTTTACTTGAGAAATGTATCCAATTTAAAATGGAGAAATATTATACTTAATTTATTTTAATTTTAAAATTGTCTAAGGGACCAGAGAAGGTCAATTAAGAATGATCCTGAAAGGATGTTAAAATACAAAGTATCGTAACTATAAAACTACCAGTATTTGCAAAATCTTGTAAGCATTTATATGTGTATGATCAAAGAATTATATTATCAGTTACAGCCTTTTAATCTTAAGAACAGTGACTTGAACATGAATGTTGAACTATGCAAATATTTTCTATGATTTATTTAAATTTTATACAGAATATGCATTAGTATATGTTGTGTGTATTTTGTTTAAAATAACTGTAAATTTGTATATGTACTATGGAATATGTGACCTCATTATTTTTTGATGAATAAAGCGCTTTTTTGAGCATATTAGTCTTTTTTTCCAATTTTAATAATCAATAATTATTGATTTTGGATCCATTTAACAGGAATGGCAGAAAAGTTATTTATATGGTTCCTTATTTCAATTGTCCCTTTGATTTTAATGTTAATACAAATTTTAAACTTATAAAGAGATATTAATGATTTTGAACATAAAATCTATATTGCTTTTAAATTATATGATTACCTAGGGTTGCAAAATACTTAGATCCAATACTGCTCACAAATAAAATTTGTCGAAAGTAAAATCTGAATATTGTTTAGATAATCTTGCTACGATTTGGTATACATATTTTATATGTACAGCCTTACATTCAATGTTTTCAAAAGATTATGGTTTGGTATCACATAAATCTTAACAAAAAAAAAAGTTTAATCCAGTGCATTCAACCTTTAAAAATATCTATTAAGACAAAATGAAGGCTTTTTTCAGAATAACCAATACTCTACAGACTAGATAAATAACAAAGTCAATTACATGCACACAAAATTAGTAAATGCCAAGATGATTGATATTTACTGATTTTAACAAAATAAAGAAATTAATCATAAAGAAGTATCAAACACATCTTGCATTGTAAAAATCCTCACAAGGAAAAAAAATGTTGTATATTTATTTAACTTATTTCATGTACTTTATTTAACTTATGCATCATTTTGATGTTTAATTAATTTTTATTTGAATTTTAAAAGTACATATAAATTGATAAGAAGATATAGATTAATTTTTCAGGAAAATTCAACTTAAAACAATTATATATTTTCAGAACAATAAAGTCATATTTGTATTAGGTGAATGATTATACATTGAATTCCTTGTCTGAATGCAAAGGATTAAAAAATTGGAAAAGGGATAGCACAAAAATATGCCCTAATAAATTCAACCTGTGTTCCCAAGAATGAAATAAATTTCACTCCATCAAAGAGGCAATACTAAATATAGTGTTAAAAGCACTAACTTGCCTATTGTGAAAAGATTTACCATATATCAAGCTCAACCAATGTACACAGAAACTAAATAACAAATTTCAGTCTGTCAAAAAGACAACATTAAAAACTGTGCTAACTTCCTTATTGTAAAAGGTTTTAACAAATATATACAAGTTGTGATAAACTTTTCTGCATGTCATCAAAGAAATTTTAATGTTTTAAAGAGATGTTTATTAAGTAAAAATTGTATTAACATTATAATCTTAAGAAATTAAATTATCATTCTGTGAAAATATACTCTGTAACTAGATTTGTGGTATTGTAATTTTTTTATAATTATTCAAAACAAGTTAAATAGATATAAGTATTTATAAAACAATTCAGTGGTAATATTGATGTCAATTATTACTTGTTTCTCAAATCCTCAACACAAATGACACATTAGAGTTTAAACATGGTCAAATGTATTCATATTTATTTTGCACAAGATGTAAAAATAGTAAGCACATTTGGAAGATTTGTTTCGACTTGTTTATTTTATCTTTTCTTATAATTTAAGAAAAATATGATGTGTGAGTTTTCCACTTGTTAAGCTGTGTAATAATTTTTTAAATGCAGTTTGGAGAAATTTTAAATGCATCAATATATTGCATGTGTAGATATCTCAAATGAATAAAAGTTCATATATCCAATAAAATAACTTAGTTAAATAAAAGCTATTTTATTGAAAAATGCATACACAAAGAAATAAGGCATTTATATATATATATACACACATACATGTGACAAACACATTAAAAAATTGACTATACTCTGCAGGATCTTCACAAGATTGTGTTTGTTTCACAATGGACAAAAAAAAACAATTAAGCTTTGACTGATTTTCTTTTTTTAGTTTGATGAAGGGGGGGATCAGTTCACCCCCAGAAATTAAGCTTTATAAAAGAATGAATCTTCTGTTATGTTCATATTATCTTGCTGTTATTTATTGGAGATGCACAAGTTAATAAGCAAAATGTATTATTTCTGCTCCATTGCCGAAATTTTATGAATTGACTCCCAGCGACCAAGTTCAGTTATCGAATTTACTTTTTAACTCCAAATTCTAAAACAAAGTCAAATATGGAAACATTAAAATTCTAATAATTGATCATATGTTGTTTTAACATATGCATTTGTTATGTATCCTAATTGAAGATGGCAAATCTATTGTGCACATTTTATTTATTTTTTTCCCTCTAAAAAGTTTGTAAACAATTTGTAACAGTAAAGTTTTGGTATTATTTACTAAGTAAACAATGAAAAGTGCAAGAAAAAAAAATGAAGCAACGAATATTAGTGCCTTACTGTTTACATTATTTGGCAAAGTATATAAGGAAATGGTCAATATTTTGTATCTAAAACATAGAATCAATATATTAAAGTAGGCAACAAAATAATTATTTTGCAATTATATTTAATTATTTTGTCATATAATATCAATCTATCGCGTGTGTGTGTTTTGTTTGTTTTTTCCATACATTTCGAAATAAGTAATGAATTTCTTAATTTTGTTAAAATTGAACAACTAAAGTCGGCTGGAAGGAGTACGTTGTTTACTTTAAAATGAGAATCTTTAAAAAAGTATCCAAAATAGGAACTTGTTTTTATGCTTAGAACGGAATGCATCTCTCATCCGCTGAAATACTTCACAAATGAAATTGATAGAAGTAAGAGAGATGGCATTATTGCACCCCTTTTGAGTCACTAAAAAGCAACAGGCGGTCACTCGATAAAAGAACATCACAAGATAGCTTGGGCAGTCATCTCGCTCATGACCGGTCTGTGGTGAACTTTATGAGGATTTATACGTTTGGCCTTCAAGTCCTTCATTTTTTGCGGAGCCCGGTACGAAATCCGCTTTTTCTCGCCAGTAACACTGTCATGAGAAAGGTCTAAAGATTTCACATTAGTCACGTCCTGGATGGCGCGAATTTTCACCAATCCATCTTTAAGTTTCTGGACGGCGTACTGGGAATCGGATGACAGAGCATCTTCGTAAATCCGAATATCCCGGGTTCCGTTCGACCTTTCTTTGTTATCACTGTTGTCTAAGGAACTAAAAGCAGAATCACTGCTTATCACAGGGGAATTGTTGTCCACAAAACTCGTCGTTTTCGCCTCCACAGAACGCTTGAGGCGTTCTATCTCTTTTTGTTGAGATGCGATCTGAGCGTCCTTCTCGCTGAGGAGGTCTTCGATGCGAGATTGCTCTCGACGTAGCTCAGCTTCGAACAGCAGCAGCTGGGACACGATGTTTTGCATCTCCGCGTCTTTCTGGACGAGGAGCTCTTTCACTTGTTCCTCCTTCTCCTCCATCCTCCGTCGCCAGGAGATATTCTGTTGTTGCATTTTGGCGTTCTGGGCCTTCAGCTGACTCTTGACTTGGCGGAGTTCTCTTTCCCGCATCATCAGTCTCGTGGTTAAACGCAAAATCTCGGCTTCCAGCTGAAATACAGAATATTCATCAGTCTACTTTAAAAAAAATATATAATAATTCACATGTAGCATTTTATACCAAACAGTATATTCATTTATTATTCACTGCAAATTAAAATTATCAAAGTGATTCAATCGATCAGATTACTTATATTTTGAACTAAAGATTTAAAGCCAGTTCCAGTCAAAGTCAGAAAATGTCATACGAAAAATTAAATTCATGATTCTGCCATTTTGTTGGAGTTTGATAATTCAATTCAAATATCCACCATCATTTAACAAAAGTTCAAAATTAAGCAATACATTTGTTAGGAAAATAAAAAATGTAAATAATCATTCGAAAGGTTAAAATATATTTTTTTATTAGAAAAAAATACTACAACAAAAAAAGCTGCCTTTTCTTTTTTAATTTTTAAAATTGCAGTTCTTTTTTATTCAAGATTATCTACAGAATCAGAAAATATCAAAACTGCGAAATTTTAAAAAAAGAAGATAAATTAGGTAATTTTACATATTTATTACTGATGCCAATCTGCATCAATTTATCTAACATCCAGGCAGAATCAATTTCACCACATTTCCTAAGATACACCTTAAATGGAAGAGTACATAAAAATCGAGAGGTGAGCATTCGATTTTTAATACTTTAAACGAACGAAATTGATTTAATTCATCGAGAAATTTAAAATGGTTTGAAATAAACATGGTTTTTACAACAGTCATTTTCTCAGTACAAAATAACGCATATGGTTATGATTATTTACATTTCAATAAAATCTGCTTTGTTCGCTTGAAAGAGCAATTAAGCACATCAGAATATGCAAAATATAGTAAAAATATAACACAAATATGAAAATAAATACAAAAGAGAATAACATTTTTTGAATAGTTATTAAACAAATACAAGGCTTTAAAAGAATGTCTTATTTTCTTGTAAATCAAATCACATTTTCTTTAAATCTATAATGAATCAATGATCAAACAGTTTCGCGAATTTCTTACGTAAGACTTCTAAAGAATCTGACAATGAAATATTGCATAGCATTATTCACTTGGAACATAATTAAAGATAAACAAAATTCTCCCTTACAATTTTCTGCGAATTTAGCATTTAGTTCCTCTTAAGGCAAATTGTTCCACTCCAGTTCCAAGTTAAAGAGTTTAGCAACCCACCTCCCAGGCTACTGTGTTATCGTGTCGAAATTTTGGCATTCTTCAAAAAAAAAAAAAAAATGATGATAAAAAAAATACTGCTTTGAGGCATAAGATAAAACTTTAGAAAGTAACATGAAGATCCTCGGGCTAAAATGATCCAGTTCGGTTTTTTTATTACAATTGTTACGCTCTTTCCACGTTTGAAAACAAGAAAGGAAGCTAACAATTCAAAGTATAATCTTTTGGTCATCAGTGAATTTTACGACAGTATATCCGTTTGCTAGATACAGACTCATTGGAAGACAGCGCCATTTTGATCCACGTGCGTTTAAATGTCTATATCTCTTGAAATAAAAAGTGATTTATTTATTCAAATTTCGAGAGCAAAAAAAATTCAAAATATTAAAAAAAAACCGAAAGAAAATTTTGACATAAAATAATTGGAATAAAGAGTGAAAAAAAATCTATATATTCAACAAAAAAGAATGGTAACGAATGAAAAGAATGGTTGTTTGTATTATTTGTATTGCAATAAAATATAGAAAATGAATTGTCGAACAAAATAAAAAAAGGCAGCATTTATTATAAATTTATTTAATTTAAAATGCTTTTTTAAAGCAATAATTACCTAGAGAAGAGAAATAAAAAGGGTTAAAATATAAGAAAAATGTTACTTTCGAAAGTTTTTTTTTTTTTTTTTTTTTTCCACCTAAGTAGCGTCAGAATAACCAGGGAAGTTCCCAATATCGACTTTTTTTTTATCCTGAATCGATTTTGAATTCATATAAAATGTTTGAATCACACTGAACAATAAATAGCTCATACTTAATAAAAAGCTTCACTAAATATAATTTTAAATATTTTATATTAATTTTCCAATATAATAAATTAGCTTCTGAAGAATTTTTCATTTTTATCTTAAGTCACCCTATATGAAAGGTGTGAATGAATAAGCCAAAAGGTAAATAAATTTAAAAAATACATTATTCTATTTTTATTTATTTATTTTCCCTTACAGTTTTGTGAAATTCAACAAAAATAATCCTCCGAGAATAAACAAAAAGGAAGTAAGAATTCACTTGAAATCAAGATAAGTAGCATCATTTAATTCTTTATATTCTAAAGGATAAAAAATTAATTATAAATTATGAAAGCATCAGTGCCACAACACAATAATAATAGTTATTATCAAAACGGTATTTGTTTTTTGTAATGTCATAACCGTTCAAAAAGAAATACTGCCATTAAGAACAATATCTACTCTGTCAAGAAATTAATTAGACATGATACAATGAGATAAAGAACACATCTAGGGTCAGATGATAATAATTTAATCACTCAGAACACATTCTTAAATAGTGCAAACTTTTTTTTGTTTGTTTGTTTAAAAGAGCATTATAAAAGAGAAGAAAAGAAAAACATATTTTTAACTTTATCAGTTTAGAAACAAATTAGATTGACTTTTTTTTAACCCTTTCATATAAGCCCATTCAATGTGGTTCTAAATGGCGGCCTTTGAAACCTTGCATTCTGAGTTTTCGTGGTTGAGGAGATCAGTCAAGCTCCAGCAAGCACCTGAAACGACGTGAAGGCACGTAAAAGAACATGGACTTTCACTTCAGATACAAAATGGGTTTTCCTTTCTATTCGGGAGCTCAAGTTATGGTCAGCCCTCAATGGAATATCGGAGGAACTCCACCCAGACATTACAGAGTTATCGACAAAATGCATGTATTTGTGTAGAACAAGATAGCAGGAAAATGGTAACAGGGTAAATAAAGAAGTGAATACTATTGAAAATGTATCAATTAAGTCTTTATCCAACAAATAATAAAAAGAGGCATTTTTGAAATGAGCGTAAAACCAAGCTTCATTAACTCACTGAATTTTTCACTTCTGCTTTGTCTTAAATAGACTACAATAAATACATATATTTTTCCCTCCTGTTAATAACTAATTTGTAATTTATATGCTATTTTCATTAAAAAATTAAAAATAGAATTTAATACAGACCACACTTGTAAAACTCCATCTAGATAAATACCGAAAATATCACTAACTTTTGAAAAGTCTAAAAAGAATTTTTAAGGTAACACGAATATATATAAATAAATAAAAGTCAGTAGAAATAGAAACACAACAATTATTTTTAAATAGATTTCGTAAACAGAAATCCTTCTTAGTTATATCGGATATTTGACCATTTCTTTTTTCCCAATTTCCCAGTTAAATTTGTTTCTAAGAAATTGAAGGGTGGGAGGGGGAGGTAATTCATATTTCTAAAAAATAAATCAAGTCTAAATATGTATTTTCCAAAAAACTGCACGGCAATATTTATCTATAATTAATATAAAGAATAATTTAGAATAACAATTGCTAACTAATGCCAAACATTTTATGAAATCAATTAGAAGTTATTACTGTATAGTTGCATATTCCATTTTGTTAAATAATGTTGTGTGAAACGTCTTCATTCCTCCGTAAGATATACAATCAACTCCAAATCAACTTGATTACAGTCACGTGAAAATGAATCAATTTAATTTTTCATTAGTTGGAAACTCTTAAAAATATACGGCAACAGAATATATCTGCCATATATAATTTCAAATTTATTATTATCTTCTAAAATAGTTTAGAAAGATATTGCCATTCTATAAAATCCAATTAATAAAAATGATTAAAAAAATTATAATACCATCTTTTAGAAATTATTTATTCGAAAATAATATTAATATTTGAACAAATATTTTATTCTAATAGATTATAGAGGGGAAAAAAACATCTTTAATAAATATCTGTTAAAACTTAGAAAAGCATAATAATTATTTTCCAAAACTTTTTATGCAAAAAAAAAAAAAAAAAAAAAAAATGTAATTATAATTTATATTTTTAAAAATCAAATCAAATCAAAAAATATTCAGTGTGGGTTAAAAATAAATTGACTATGGTAATAAATTTTCCTCACACAACATAATATAGCAATAATAGGAATTTTAATAGAAATTATTTGCAAAATTTCTAGAAATGTCATTTCATAGAAAACAACGTTTGCAATTCTCATTTTTTTTTCTGCTTTTTTATATGAAATTTTTGAAGTTACATTCTAAATGAGGTTATATTCTATTCTTCACTGAGACAAACAAATAATGATTGATTCCAGAGTTAATAATTTAAATAAGAATGATAACTAATGGAATTATTTTTTACAGAAATAGTTTTAAATAATGAAATTATTTATTTCCATTACAATCGAATAAGGATTGAAAATAGAAATATATTTACCTGTTTTGTTTTGTTTTTAGGTTTTTCTTGTTTTTTTAAATTTACTTTTTAAATTCTGTATTCGGATACCGAAAAGAAATTATTTATTTAAAACATTTTAAATGATAATTTAATATTCGAATTTGCAAGAAATGCAGAATTTCGATTATCTGATTTTTATGTGCTTACATGTCAGATTTGTAGAAAATCAGGAAGCAATTTTGAAAACAATGCTTGCCTTTGAAATAAATTATAAATGAAAAATAAATTTAATAAAAACAGTTTTTAAAGCATATTTTTATTAGTATAATAAAAAGAATTTTCTTGTTTTAATTATCCACCACGTTTTTTTTAATTTATATTTTATTATTAATAAACAGTATTAAAACCAATTTGTGGTTGGATTTTTTTTCCCTCCAAATTCACTATCCAGTGGATTTACAAATATGAAACAAAAATTAAATTTATTTAATCATCAATCTGATAATCAAATTCTGAAAATATTAAAATTAGGTATTTTCATCGAAAACACATAAGTGTACAAAATTTCAAAACTGTAATACATTAGGGAGTGAAATATCGATGAAATTCTGTTTTAACGAAAATGTAACAAACTAAGGTAAATGTAAGTGTGTAATTAAATAAAAGTAAAAAAATTAACATAATTCTGTAAAGGAATATATACTATATTTCAATAAATCACTTATTATTTTATGAATTTAATTGAAATATTCATACATAAATACTAATAATTTTTTTAGTTCACTTTCAGTCTTTAAAAATTGAATTTAAATTGTGTTATTTCAAGAAAGATTACACTAAGTAATTTTTTTCCGGTTTATCTCATCAATTTGTATCAAATTTTTGAACAGATTTTTCTTTTATGCATGAACAAAACAAGAACTTTTCAGAAATAATTTAGTATAATTTGGTAATTTTAAGATAATTATTCTTTTCTTTACTGGGAATTGGCCAAAAGATTATATAAACTGTATAAGCTATAAGATAATGACAAATGATATTTGAAGGGAAATAAAATCACTAGCTTATGTACTTTGTTTCTGTCACCATTGAAGTTAATCACATTCTAAGTCCATCATCTACTCCTATTACAGAGTTGTTTGATTGCCTTTCGATATTTTAAACAAACAACTTGCACTTGCAAAGTCTTGTTTACATAAGCTACTGCAAGGCGTGAAAAGCAACAGAACTTAGTCTTAAAAAGTTTGAGCAAAACCTTGTTATGTCATTGGTTCATGACCATTTCCATTCGCAAACAAATCAGCAGTATAAATAAAAGATTCACCTTCCAGGTTTACTGCTTGTTAACATGTTTATTACAGCAACAGACAGAATTTTAGCATTCCTTTTCCTCAAACAGCGCACCTTGTATGTCAGCACAAATCCCTTCCACCTGCCCTTTATCAAAATATTACTCTTCGTTCGAGTACAGGTAGATGACGTTCGCATTCTTCACCTGGATGACCATTCATGGTCGTTTCTGTCGCGTGCTCTCGAGTGCTATCTCGAGTGTTTGATCATCTTATCTCCATAGAGCGGATTCGAGGAAGGCCGCGTAAAAGAATAATTTCTTTTATTGCCGATTAAATGGAGAGTGCGATGGTCTGACGTTGGACAGAAGGCTATTATTATCGAGACGCCAAGTTTAGAGGCTGGCAGAAATATTGAAGCAACCGCAGAACAAGGAATTCCAGAGTGACCAAGAAAAAAAAATAACCTTCGATCTTCGAATAGTTAAAAAGTTTATATGCAATGGTTGAAAATTTAAGAAAGGCAACAATATAGTTACATCTGATATAACTTAGGTACTAGCTTGTAATGCGTATGTCCTTCGATATAGTTTACAATAGTCTGTACAACATGTTTCTAGCATGTGTATGTGGAACATCTGCATTGGTGCCAGTTCTGCTGATGCTTCGGATGGAACAATTTATTAATTTAAGAACCTCTGAATCTGTTCATTACCAATCCGTGACAAAGTTATTCGTTTAATAGCGTTGTAACTTGCTCTACTTAGATTTTAACCTATCTGGTTATGATTTGATAATTCATTATTATTTATTGCATTAAATAAAAACCAGTTTATAAAAGAGTTTACATTATGTTGTATAACAGCAGCAGGGTGGTTAAATCAAAGTAAGGACAGTCTATATGCTCGTGGCGCCAATTTCAAAGAACGTCATCGTAATAAGACATTAGTGCATGTATCTCTGTATGCCAATTTATAACAGTCATCCCTCTTTTATCATCAGAACTTGAATAACATACAAGCTAAAAGGAATGACTTTTAAAATTAAATAAGGAACTTTAAATGAATGAGTTAGCTTTAAATTAAATGGCAATATATATAGAAATGGCATTGTATAAAAACCAGTAGCAAAGCACTAAAGAAGACTGTTGTTATATGGAAAATAAATATTTCCATGAAATAAATAAGAATAAATATCTCAAGAATAAAATCAAATATGTCATTTTCCAAAATATCTGCTTTGAGAAATGCCATTAATTAACTCAGAGAATGAATATGTTCAATTTCAAACAATACACAACGTTTTTAAAAAAAATAGTATTCTAAATACTTCAACGAATTAATAAATATTTACTAAGCTTAGACAATTTCTTTCTAAAAATAGCAAATACATTAAAATAATGTAACTATGGAAACCATATGGGCTCTTCAAAACTTTTTTTTTTTTTTTGTATTAAAAATCTCCATTACTGATAGTAACACAAAGTAGCAATACCATTTGTTTATTATTTTTCAACCATTCATAATATAGAATCTTTATATTTAAAATTCCATTTTAAAATGGATATAAAAGGAAAAATAATGGATGAAATGTTATAAAATCTAGTAATAGTTTATAAGAAAAAATGAAATTTATTTTTCTTAAAAAAGCAAACAGAAAAGGTTTAAAAACATCACTTGCGGATAATAGCGTTCTATACAATATTGTTAGCGAGCATTGGCCATGGAACATCTTGTGGACAGATGAGGCTCAGTTTTACATAAATGAGAATGTTAACATCCATAACTGCAGGATTTGGGCCTAACAAATCGTTTATGCCATCCAACTATTCTAAAATAAATCACTAAACGCCCACTACTTTTAAGTTTGTAAGCTCTTTTTAGGGACACCCTGTATATGTTATTAGAAATAGACTGAATTTCAAAAGAATACCTATGAATTCTATAAATTCTCTTTAAAAGTTGCATATCATTCATATTCCCCGTTTGTCTCCAAGCCGCTGTTGTGTCTCGAGAAATGTATTTGCTAGAACAAGCATTTCCATGACCAGCGTGAGAATTCTTCCTTCTGCTTTATCGTACATTTATACAATATGGCACATTTTGTGTTAAGTTCGAAGTACAGCGAAGAGAAGGAAGGGAGTATGCATGTAATCTTCTTAACTTTGCTGCATTAAATCCAAAATTTGTAACAAATTTATAATTTTGATATCAAAACCACAGCTTGAGCCATTTTTGAGTTATCGTTTTCACATATCAAAAAACATATATATTGACAAACAGTAAACACTCAACAAATTTGATACAGAATTTCACACACATGAAGAAAATCTGATAATCAAACTATATGCCAAAGTTTAATCATTTTTTTTTTTTAATTCACACATGCACGAAAACATACAACCAAACAATCTTCCTGCGAGCGGATTTTGTTCAAAATTTGACTGAAATCTACAAGTTTTGTACTAGAGACCACGTACCATACTTAATCATTCCAACTGGTCACAGTTTTGAGTTATCGTGTTCAAAAAGATTTTTGGTTTTTTTTTTTTTTAATTTTTAGGAACGCTAATGAAATGTGGAGATTATCAGCACATAGAGGTAGAATTTTTTTGACGTTTATAATATTTTCACTTTGCACAATTCATTTGCGTGAAAAGTTTCATGAAAAGGGAAGTGAAGATGGGGGATTTAGGAGCTATTTAAGCTACTTCTCCAATAAGAATTTTAGAAACAAATCATTTAAAATATGTCTAAAAAATCTCATGTGACTTCGGTGGCGCGGCACGACAGCCTGTCTTGAGATCTAATTTTACCAGACCAGTGCCGTTGAATCCGACAAGAAAAAATACCTCCTCCCCCATTTTGGAAATCTTGGAATATGTAATAAGAAAGTGTCCGCTCTGGTATGGGGGAAATAATAAAGTCCATCCACAGTAGCCCTAGTGTAATTTAAAAATGAGACGCTAATATATGTGTGTGTGTGTGTGTGTGTGTGTGTGTGTGTGTGTGTGTGTGTGTGTGTGTGTGTGTTTTAATTTGCAAATGCGTATTTTCAGTAAAAGAGTTTCTTCACAATATTAAGAAATATATTTGATATTTTGAATATCCCTGGGTGTTCTATTCAATATTGAAAATAATTAAGTATAAAAATGGATATACAGTACGCTCTCGAGTATTCGGCCTAATGTGGCGGAAGGGCAGGTCGGACAACAAAAAACCAGACAGACAGGAGTTCTAGGAACTCATTTCTTTGTCCACCAAACCCAGAAGACAAAGTTTTAATACCTAAACTCACTGTTATAAAATGTACTTTCTCTCTTCTTACTGAATACTAAGCCGTCCATTTTTCTCAAGCCATTAGAATGTGAACGCGGCTGCAGCCCTATGAATCATAGAAGCCGTTGCCGATATCATATCGAGTTAAAACAGAAGGCTTTGTACTGATAGTTTATATACGTTTATATACTGCGCTGCAAGTTTCAAGAATTTATTAGAGAAAAGTTAAATTACAGGATATAAACTTTTAACATTTTAACATAAATTCTGTAATATCTAACTTAAATGCAAGAAACTGAAAAAATAAAATTAATGTCTTTAAGACTAATCTTTAAGAAAATTGACTCAAAAAAATAATAATAATATGATAAATGATACACAGATTTGAAAAGGTATGGAATGTTTGAATTTCATGTATTTCCGATGAAGTAAGAAATATTTAAAATTATTTGTAATACTGTCAAGGCAATACAATAAAAAAAAGCTTGTATTTTTTTCTTTTATTATTATATTAAGTTATCTTAAATGCAAATTTAATTCGTGAAAAATAATTTTTAAAGCAGATTTTTATCCATAACAATATTTAGAAATCGTAAAAATCTCAATAGAAAAATAATTTTAAAAAATTAATAAAAATAATTAAAATAAATTTAACGAGAATTAATTCATTTCAGAAAAGGAAATCTTATCACAAAAAATTCCCATTGTCACGAATCGCCACACGATTCGACAGAAAACGATCCAAACACAAAAATAGCGTCAGTGCATGAACAAGGAAAAGAAGAAAAACAAGATGTGTATATAAAGTAATAAATTTTTAGCCATCATTTCTGGTGGAATAAATTCATTTGAATATTCACACGGCCTACACGTTGCTTGCGCTTTGTTTATTTTTTAACAGAAGGACCTCAAAAACAATTTATGTTCCCAGCCAGGCCAACCAGAAAATAAAAAAATATGATGAAAACCATTCGATTGGAATATATAATGCCCCATTCAGTTTAGGAGTCATAATTTTTCCTTACTTCTTCACCTACGATATGCTTAAAAGGTCATCTCTTGCACGTCAAAATAGTCACGACAGCTATCCACACGGACCAGTGCCCAACCTTAACACAAGACGGTCAGAGCAGTAAAGGCTGGATCAATGCGCATGCTCACAAAAACCACATGAAGAAAGTTTTAACTTTATTTAAATAATTTTAAAGAAATGTATACTTTATATGTACACTACTTAGTTGTACTTGCTTCAGTTAGACGTCATTATTACGTTTGGAGGCTCGCTACACCGTATAAATAATGAGTTCAATATGAATTGTGAAATATAAATATGTTTGAACATTTGACAGTGAATTTATTAGTTTATAAATAAAATCTAAAATGCTTTTTATTTGAATTTCACAACAAAATAAGAAGGATTGCAAGAAAAACAAATGTGGTCAACCAAATGAAACAACTGTCTAAGTTTATAATTTACAATTCAAAATTAGGATTTAATGATATTGCGGTAATTTCAGAATCTCCGGAAGTTTATTAAGTTCCAGAATCGTCATTCACCAAAATTTATAAATATATTATACAGCGATTTCAAATTTCATTTCCAAAATTCAATTTCTAAATACGAGAAAGAATAAAATAAATCACAACTGATTTGAGATAATTGCAAAGATTGCGTAAGCTTAAATTAATTTCTTTTTTTTAAAGAGGTTTCAAATCCTAAATAGATTTAAACCCAGTTTAATAGAATTGGACAGATTGTATGCACATTTAGTTAAATTTCGGATGAAGGAAATATAAATTGATTTTTAAATTTTATGCATCTTTCAGATAATATATGATTTTAAATGCACTTTTGAACTAAGGAAATTAAGGGAATTTAATAAGAAAAAAAAAGCAGATCACGAATTTTAATTCCGTACAATGTTATTGCTTATGAAAATAAATTTTCAACTTTAAAAACAGAAGTTTAGAATTAATTAACATCAAATAATCGAAGTTGAATGTACTAAAAAACGATTTACAAGTAAAATCAGAAAAGATCAAACGATTTTAAAGGGAGAATAACAGTACAATGACCTGGTGAAATCTTCTTTCAATATAATTGTTTTCTAGATAGATTTAATATATTTCGAATCATACGATTCTAAATTTTAAAAAAAAATCGTCTGCAACTTTTCTTTTATAATATTTTTCTTATTATAAGTATCTCCATCCATTTTATTCGTGCTGAAGATGTCCTGGAATAATTACTCCAAAAGATTCTGGTTGCAGACCATGCAGAACCTTTGTGTTTGACCTTTGAGGCTTCCGCAGTTGGTGAAACAGGTTGGCCGTGAGTTCGCCTGGCGTGGCGAAGGGTTTCTAAAAACAGGCTGTGTTCTGATATAATTCTAGGAAGGGTTTGCACGAGACCTCAAGGTGGGATCACTTCTGATGTTTTAGTTATTGTGCATGAATGAACTTGGAAGATTTTCCATGTAATCCTTTCGTAATTGATGTAACGGGAATGGATTACTAAATGTTACAATAAATGTTATAAAACGATTACGGTGTTAAAAGCTTCTTTAATTCTATTTGTAATTTTTCTTAACTCATACAACTTTAAGCTTTATGAAAAAAAATTTTCAATAAGGCGATAGAGTTTCACTTCAAAATAATCGAACCAAATCAGAGCAAGCTTCAGAAATGCAGAATTATTAATAACGTCGCTATAGCATTGTAATATATTATAATCACAAGTTTTACGAATTAAACTTTGGAATTAAAGATGGAAAATAAAATGGAAAATTGACTTCTACTTACATTTCAAAATAAATTCATAAACAATGCAATACAATTTCAGCTATGCTTTAATCAAGCTCCTTAACACCATAGAGGTAAGTCAGGAAATGTTAGGCTTCATCAAAATTATTTTTTATATAAATAATAACACATATGAATAAGAGAAAATACTAATGAATATTTGAATAAGATGAATCCATAATTATAAATATCAACGGATTAAGCCATAAAAATTGTAATAATTTATAATTGATATTTTGAATTTAATTATTTTACTGTGATATTGCAATAAAAAAATCTTTCTGGTTCATATTTTAATAAAATAAAACTTCTATCCTTTATTTACAGCACTACTTTAAATATTAGAAAGGTAAAAGGAATAGTTATTTAAAAGTAATGGAAAGAAGAAGTTTTGATGAATAAGAGTGCATTTTAATATGAGTCTCAATTTTAATTCATATTATCTAAATTATTTATTTATGTTTTCGCAAACCAATAATTCAAAATTATAAATAAATACATAATTATTAAATAATTGTCCGTGTTGATTTTGAAGTGGCACATCAACAATATTAAAATATATAAACTATTTTTACCATTTTAGTCCTGTAAATTAAAATTCGCGTCATTGAAGCGTAATTTAAGAAGAGAAGAGTTTTACTAGATAGAATTTTTAGGCATCTCTACTTCTGTAGATTCTATTTTCTACGTTGGTTCACTCGTAAGATCTCTAGATTATCAAAACAAACTGAAAATGTTATGTAATGATGTAGAGTCGCATGACATCCAACTACTATGTCATCTAAATATACATTCACTCACATCATGTTGATCGTCAACCTCAAAAAATATATAACGGATTCCAAAATAAAAATGTCACGTATACAAGAATTGGCACTGTTCAAATAATTTAAGGAGCTTTCGAAAAAAATTCTCCGGCTATAAAAAAAAAAACATCTTTTAATTCCTCAATTTTTCACGTTTAAAGAGCAAACACTAATCGTTTAAAATACATAAAACAAAAGAAAGTATGTAAAAAAATGATAATAGATGCCAGAAAAAGCAGAAATATGCATGTTTAAAAAAAGGGGAGGGGGGAAAAAGAATTCGTTTAGCATAATGCCATTGGAAATAAATGAGCAGATATAACGCCTTCCAAGCGATTCTTAAAAATAATCCCTTAATTCTTCACATTTACATTCATTCTGGATACATTCATTCATACCATGTTGATCGTCAACCTCAAAAAATATATAACGGATTCCAAAATAAAAATGTCACGTATACAAGAATTGGCACTGTTCACATAATTTAAGAAGCTTTCGAAAAAAATTCTCCGGCTTTAAAAAAAACAAACATCTTTTAATTCCTCAATTTTTCACGTTTAAAGAGCAAACATTAATCGTTTAAAATACAAAAAACAAAAGAAAGTATGTAAAAAAAATGATAATAGATGCCAAAAAAAGCAGAAATATGCATGTTTAAAAAAAGGGGGGGGGGGAGAGAAAAAGAATTCGTTTAGTATAAGGCCATTGGAAATAAAAGAGCAGATATAACGGCTTCCAAACGATTCTTAAAAATAATCCCTTAATTTCTCACATTTAAAGAGTAAATAATAATTGCTTAAAGTAAATGAAATAAAAGAAGTTACCTAAAAAAATGATAAAAGATGCCAGAAAAGACCAAAATATGTATACTTAAACGCACAGTTAAAAAAATAAAGAAAAAGAATATGTTTAGCATAATGCCACCGGAAATAAATGCGCTGGATACAACGGCTTCCAAACGATTCTGCAGAAAAACCGGAGAATAATTTTAAAAAATGTTGCCAGAAAGAAAAACAAGAATCAGTTCTGCAAAATTTCAACAAAATCCGTGAGTCCATTGACATAACTACCGCGGAAACTATAGAGCAATGCAAACTTAGGCGAAAATGCCTGGGTGATTGTTCTTTTGTGCCAAATCCTCCCGTTCCATTATTTACATCTCCCAACAATGGGTGCCTTGCAAAACATTTCGCTAGACACTTGGTTGGGATAAAATGCATGTCGCCCGGTGTTCCTATTAAAGTGCGCGAAAGATAAACGATATAAGTGTTCGGTCAAGCACCAAACCCGTCAAGTCCTAAATGCCCTCTGAGACGACCCATTACGTATCGCTTGATGGAGAGGAAGTGCTTCGGGGGCCATTTGTTTCTTCAACATCTTCCAAGTTTCCGACTTCTGTGGTCGAAAGGAGCACGTTCCCTTGACCCGCTCTGCGGGCAGGGGGGATGAACAACAAAATAAATATTCTGAAAGAAGCACGACTCGTTTCAAACTGACTTCCAATATTTTCAACTTTATTCTTTCTTCTAGAACTTTTTTCTTCAGTTAGTCTATATCAAGGGAACTTGAACTTTGTCCATCGACTCCATTGCGACGAATTCTACGATTATACTATGAATGAAAAATGTTCAGCAACTTCAAATTTATTTATGAATTTGGCGACCAACTGGCCCGCTTTAAATATGGATTGTGTTTAATTTCAATTAAATCTCTTATGCATAATTTTAAGTTCATGATTCCATCAGCAAAGTATTTAAAGCTTTAAATTGTGACAATAATTTCACACATGTTCTATTTATTGTGTACATGAACCTTCCTAAAGAGGTGGAGTCTCATGTTTAATGCCTTAATAATTGCACAATTTCAAATCGCACGTTGTCTTTTGTGGCAATGTAATATCACTCACGGATTCCTCATGAACACTGCATAGGAAGCTAAACCGTTCTTCTTTAGCTTCTAATAACGGAAGAAAATCAGGAATTTTAATAAATTTAATCAAATAATGAAAAGATTTTGAATTTCATTGCAGCTATGAAATCTTTGTTGATATTTACACATACACGCATCTATATTGCAAAAAATCTAGAAAAAGTTTCACTACTAAATTGGTATCAATAAAAAGAAACATTTAAAAATTTTTAAATTGGTATAAATATCAGTTTTGTGCAATAGCATTTTCGGAGCTCAAGTTTCAAACAAAAGGTTCTCTGGATTTTAATTCGAAAGAATATCTAGAATCTAGAATAATTTTTAATAATTCTTTTCAAAAAAATCGCTCCGAGTATACCCAGTTTGGTGCACTTCAAAACGGGTATCACGTACCCCGGTCAAGTGGTCTGTCCTTACAGCTTCAACACACACACACAAGTTCTCCTTTATAATAAATAGAAATGCATGCAAAGAAATAGTGTAAAAAGAGATTGATAATAATCAAAACAATCAGTTTAATAAGATTATTTAGAATTTTAATGAAATAAGACGACATTTAGAAATCCATTTTGCCTGCTTGTATTGATTTCATTTAGTTATATTTATTGTCTGTATTGTAGCAACACGAAAGCTATTCTGAGATCATAATTTTGAGCTGTGATCAAAGGACGGGGACGATGTCGCCTTTTCCAAGCTTCGACACTTCAGAGAAAGGAATTTGGATCCTATAGATTTAACATGCTTCATATTCAATTACGCAGCGTGCTTAGGTAGAAACAGGTTTAGAGACTGGAGCTCTCCGGCCCTAAAACTGAGACTTTACCAACAGGCCACAGTGGCTTCTAACTTGATAGAAGCACTTGACTTCTGTATTTTTCTGACCCTCGTCGTGGCTAGTACCCATAATTTAAGTTTCTATTAATCTGTAAATGATTATTGAATGCGAACTAAAAATGATTGAATAAAAAATTGTGATTTCATGTCAAAAATATTATAGATAAATTATCTTATTAATGCCATTCTAAGGTGTCAAGTTAAATTAATAGAAAGACAAGAAGATTCAACTTTAAAAATTTATAACAATTTTATTGGTAAAATGTTTCAGTAAAATTAAAATTTATCATTTCAGTTTTGCAATACAACGATATAAAGATACATAATTCAGAAATCAAGACGCCGTAAATTTCAACAAAGATTATGTTGAAGTCTCTATTTTAATCGGCTCCTATTCAGATAATCTAGTCTGAAATGTGAAACAAGATTGACAAGAATCAGAACAAAGCAGTTTAATAGAGAAATCAGTTGTTCAAAGAAATTGCAACATATGAAAATGTTTTTCTTTCCATTCTCAAGGTTCTACATTCGGTTTACGACTGGCATCACGAACGATAGTCAATTTAATCTGTATTCCCGGTTAACAAAAGAGTTAACAAGAAATATTTAAACTAAGTTCTCCAATTATGAGAATAATTTTCTAATTAGGGAAAATATTTTAGAAAAAAAAATTGTTTTCTTTCTCTGTATGGTTTAAACTTATTTTATGAAATTTTACGGTATTCGGCTAAGGGTTTTTGCTCAAAAATATATTTGGAAAGCACCGAAAACTTTTTTTAAAAACACAATCTAATTCTTACAACGGAAATTTGACAGGTTTGTAGATTTGTAAATCTGTGCAAACTGCAAAGAAAAAAAAATGGATCATATTACTGGACCAGTAAAATTTCATAAGCATAATTTTCTGAAATTTATTTTTAATTAAATAAATTCGAATCATGGCTCTTGTAAATCAGATGAAAGTATAAAATTAAACGATCCTGAAAATGATTCTAAAAATATCAGGAAGCCTTGAAGCTCCAAGGCAACTGCTTATTTTACCTATTTTATAAACCAATTTTAGCTGCACTGTAATGTCATGTTCTTTTGTTCCCCTACATAATACTTAAAAGACATCAAAATTAAATAGGATCTGAGCATTTGACATGTAACATGTAAGAATGATTTAACACCATCAAAGCGACAGTTTGTTGAAATATTTTAACATGGGTAAAATACCTAAGAGCAATTATATTTTTAAAGTCGTCCGAATTCATCTTTACGAGGCTTCTAAACTTTCTCCAGGATGTTCGGATACGATAATGGTAAAGTGGATGAAAACTCAAACCGTTTTTTCATGTTTAAGCAAAACAAGATTAATTAGCCGACTTTTTTTTTCCTCAACAAAATTGAATTTATCGGAAGAAAAAAATAATGCAGATATCGATCTGAAATATCCATCAGATATTCATTTGTACAACACATACTTATAGCTTAAATTAAAAATATTTTTCCAAATTTAAGGTTTATTTTAAATTTACTCCTGATCTAATTAAACTATCTTAATGAACATCGGCTATAGTTTATAAGTTTTTTTTTATTTCTTATAACTTTTTAATTTAATTTTTTCCTTCTAAAATAATACACTTATTTAAACGCGAAAAGCGAACACTTCTACTCTTCCAACTTCTCTTTCCAATAACTGATCCAATATCTGAAAGTAATTATAATGGTCTTTTTTGGAAAGGCAACCCAACAAGCTAAAGCAATATTGCTAGTACGTATTTTCTAAATTTTTGACATTTTTCATGACAATTCAACAGGCCTACAAAATATAAGAGTCTTTTGTTAAAATACCTATAAAATTTATAACAAAAAGAATATGTCTCCCAACACAGATATTACCAAAATCGCAATCAATAGGATTGAAACTTCGCCGCAGATGGTTTTTCATTAAAAAAAATTATATAAAACACTATTAAACTAGATATTTTCAAGCAATTGAAAAAAGTTCAATTCTTCGGCACTGATAAAATTACCTTTTAAATTATTCAACAGGAAACTTTTGATTTCAAGATAACATGAATGATGTTATCTGGCCTCTGATGAACAGATGTCAATCTATCATGACAATTACTAGAATGTGCTGTTTGTTATCTTAGAAACTTGGAAAGAAATACTGCCAACAGCATAATTTATGCACACGACAGGACAAAGGATGATGCCCTTTCTTTGAAATACATTCTGAACTAGCCACAGAAAAGACTGAAAATGACAGATAAAATCAGTTGGTCATAGTAATGAACTCGTTTTTTTTAGTTTATTTCACAGCAACAACAAAAAAAATCCCAAATGTTAGCACGTCTGAAAATACCTGTTTATAAGTTGAAACGTATTCACACTTTTTTCAGCAAAAATAAAAAATGCTATTAATTATGAAAAGAATAAAATAAATCATAACTTTTCCTTCCACTTTACTTTCTAATTCATTTTTCTTCTATTCTGAAAGAAATATTTTCATTTAATTTATGTTTTACAAATTCAGAACAGAATGAATGCACAAATTCATAACAGAAACGTGTAAGAATGTTGAAAAACCATGTTTGCAGATTAGAGCTACAAAGCTGCAACATTTTTTTTTTTTTTTTTTTTTTTTTTTTAACCTTGGTGAGGAGTCTGTTTTCTGCTTTATTTAGTCATTTCTCCGCAATAAAACCGATGAAGATGAAAAAAAAAAAAAAAAAAAAAACACCCATAATTAAAAAAAAAAAAAAAAATTAACCGATAAATCGAAGAGATCCAAATTAAGGTTGCTCAACAAACCACTCTCAAAAACATCGAAATTTGCTAAATGCGCTGTGCAATCACAAGTACATCAAGTTCCCTTCAGTGAGTTAGGCATTGACTCACGTGTCCAGATAGCAGTCAAGTTTTGGCATAGGGCAACCTGTGTGATATGCCTTGCTATTATTTATTTTATTTTATTGATTTTTCTTTTTCGCTGTTTGGTTTCATTTCGTTTTTACGCAGCTCCGAAGGAAAATCATTTGTATTAATATTTTGTTTTGTTAAAAATCACTCGTCGAAAAAAGATACCTAAAAAGTTTTCAAAAATGCTTTTTTGATAACTGCAATAAAACATTTTGGGATATTCAGTGATTTTTTTTTTCAATTGCATTATCTTACGAAAAAAATTTTTGCGACATTGTTTGTTTTTGAGTTCACGAGTGGTCGCATGTTTATGAAACAGACATATGCCAACTGCATTAATCCTACTGCCAAGATAGTTTTTTTTTTTTTCGTCGAATTTAAGCTCATCGCAACAATCCGCAAAGTCGATAACAGTCGATATTTCACATTTAACTTATCACCATATCATTTCAAACTCGTTCTAGAAACAGCCCAACCTATTTGAACAGATGACACGTTCAGAGGAAATATTGAAAATGAAACTGATAATGGATAAATTTTAATCCAACACTGTACGGGTGTTCTTTTTATTTTATTTATATTTTTTTTTACGCTTCAACAAAAAAGTAAATCTGTAGAAAGAAATGCAAGCAATGCAGTTAAAATTATTTTTTATATTTAGGATTCAATTTTTTTTAATTTAAATTTTCATTGAGAAAAAGTCGTTTTCCCCTTCGTATAAAAATAGAAAGAGTAAATATTTTAATTAATCCATTACCAAATTAATCATAATTTAAAAACAAAAAGGCAAAAATGTCAGTGATCCAAAAACATAGATCATTGGGCGGCATAAAGGTAATACAGATTTTGTAATTTTTAAAAGAAGGAACTAAATTCCTGCCTTTACGTTTTCTTGTGGGATCCATCTATCATCCCTGTCTAATTTCTCATCATTGTTTCATTTCCTTCCGATATGTAATAGTTCATATAATTTCAAATGACTGAAAAGAATCATACAATTTCAAATTAATTTTTAAATCTAACCCTCAAAAAGCATCTATATTATCAAAACAACACAAAGAGGTTTAAATCTTGGCTTAAAATTCTTTAAATGCTGATTCATGACATAAAAACGGAACGAGGATGGGTTCGGTGTTGGTGGAATTACAAAATGATAACTAAGGATATTTCACAACCGCACTACGAAAAACGAAACACGCAAAGTAAATAAGTTTTCTAAGGAGAAATATAGTTTCATATTAATTTTTAATAAAAACAAGATTTGAAAATATAACTTCATTAAAAAAAAAAACCATAAAAAATTATTTTTGTTTTAAAAAACTAAAAAAATATATAAATTTAATAAAAAATAAAATAAACAGAAAAAATATTTTAAACCTCCGATTTTAATATGCCACATAAACTAAATTTTCAATTCAAATTTGAATTGATATGAAAGTCGCTTGTTTATTCCACTTTTGGCTCGCAATACAAGTCTTTATATATATAATATAAATGAATATAATCAAACAGAAATAAACTAAAGAATTTAAATAGGAAAATCATCTACATTTTCTAGAGAAAGCTAGAAAAAGCAGATTTTATAGAATCCAATTAATATAAACAAAACTATTGGAAAAGTAAATATTTGTAAACATTTACGTCTGTTGTTGACAAAATTGAACTACTACATAATACGTCGTGTCTGCACGCGATAGTAAATGGTGCACAATCAAACATGAATATTTTGAAGCAGCTTTTTATACTTTTTTTAAAATTCTTAGAATAGTTCTTACCAGATCAAATCAATCCACATTTAGTAGTTTTCTCTCTCTCTTTCGACATACAAGAAGAAACAACACATTCATATTGAAAAGCTTTATTTAAACAATCAAGGCAAAAAATATTCGTCATATATTTTTTATCCCTCAAAAATAATTAAATAATTAAATAAAATATAATATTAGGATATATATATAATAAAAATGATACCGTAAGCATTGTAGTCGTGGTAGTAACTTACGCTTCAATGAACCCTAATGAATTTCGTTGCCTTTTATTTATTTTTTTTTTTTTTGCCTTATTCAAGTTAATTTTAATAATTGAATTTTTAATTAATAAAAAATATAATTAGAATTTCGAATTGACTTAGTTTAATTTTATAAAGAAACTGTAACCAAGCAATTACTATTTTTTGATTCCTTTCAATCAAAAATTGGATTTTAATATAAATTTTCTTAGCTAAATTTCCAGTAGATCTTATTCCTATTACAAAAAAATTACGCAATCGCCATTAAATAACGAAAGCGTAAAGTTAAATAACACAAACATTAAGGATGATATTTTTGTATTTACTTACAAAAAATTTTCTGTAGTATAAGATTAACATTTATATAACATAATTATATAACATTTTTATTTATCATTAAACGTAGTTATTTTTTATTCTCAGATTTTGTTCCCCTGAATATATTATCATTTTCAAATTTTAAGCTAACGAAGAAAAAATGTTTAAAATCTTCCTTCTAAGAACATTGGTACTACATTATCAAAACATTCGGGTTTTTTTTTTTTTTTTAAGTTAAAAGTAGCCTTCTATATTATTGAAACCTTGATTTGCACAATGGAAGTGAATATGTTTTATTATTGAGCGTGGAAAATAGCGGGAAAACGTAATGATTTAGAAGACAGTAGTTAAGAAGTTTTTTTTTTTTTCCCCCTCCTCAAGATGAAACACAGGCCATGTCATTTTTTTTTTTCATGTGTTTCTCTAAAAATTTACGGTTTTATAATGAAAAAAATGCAGCAATTTTTTTACAGATTTGAATATTTTATAAAAAATTAAATCATTGATTATATTTACACACTGGGAAAAGGGAAAATGCTTCAAGAAAGGATTGCAATTTCTTAGCCTATTGCGCGAGTCGGCTTTTGGCAACAAATGAGTCTCTTTAAACAGTTAAAATATGGTTTCTCTTAAAATTAAAAACTGAAAACTTAGATTTCTTAAAACATGCACGCATCTTTCGAAAAAAAGACATTCCAATTGTGTTTCACGTGTAGAACATATTTATTAAATTGTTATCATGAATACAATCTTTCAATACAATTAAGTATACAGAACGTTATGGTAGGCGATATTACATTTTTTTTAAAAATCTTTCTGACAGATAGACGGCCTAGCATGAGACATAAAATAATTTTACAAAAGTTAAACTTTTCCTTCCCCCCCCCCCCCCCCCCCGCTTTTGGTGTAGGCGACCAGATAAATGCTCAAATGGTTTATTTAAGCATGCGATATAATTTTTATGAAGAAGAGAGAAATTAAAGAAAAAGAATCACGTAGTAAGTGCATAAAGATGTCACCTGACAAAACGAAGTGAATCCAAAGAAGGCGACGCAAAAATAAGAAAACATTTATAACCGCCTAAAAATCCATAAATATTAACCTCACAAACGGAACCAGAAACACTCTTCTCTTCTCCCCCCCCCCACCCACCATTTTAGTCCTGATTTTCAACGTAGGAGTTGTTTGCTACACCTACGCACGAAAAACATATCGACAGTCGACGAATACCGCCCACAGCACATTCTGAACAAACCTACAAAGGTAGGATTTGAACTTAAGGTCTCGTTCCGCCATTGCATAAGGCGTTTTAATTGATCAGCGGGAAGAAAATTTTGTGGAGAGAAACTATTAACATTTCTTTTAGTTTTCCTCCACGGCGAGCTGTTTCTTCTTTTTGTTTATTTCGCCTGCACCTGCCAACTGTGAA
The DNA here is from genome assembly GCF_947563725.1 of Argiope bruennichi. Classification (NCBI taxonomy): domain Eukaryota; kingdom Metazoa; phylum Arthropoda; class Arachnida; order Araneae; family Araneidae; genus Argiope; species Argiope bruennichi. The sequence goes on from NC_079153.1 coordinate 120,110,639, forward strand.
ATATAATAGAACCGGCTTTCACACAGTCGGAATCTCACAAGATGTGAAAACAATACTGTTTAGGGAAAAGCTGGAATTATAGCTGTCTGTTTGGTTATCAAGGGTTATGTTTGCGTTGCTAACGGTTCAAGACATGCTTGACTGTATATTACAAACGGCAGGGTGCTCGATCTGCAGGGCGTGAACATAAACGCTAATTTCATGGGCCTAGAACTTAAGCGATTAACCTGGAACGTAAGAGATTATCGCTTAGGTAGCTTTAGATTTGTTTATTGTGACTACAGTTTGCGAGAGACGAGGCTTTTAATCTCAGTGCATTCCATATAAAAGCCACTTTGAAAGGAAATAATTGTAGCAACAAAATATTTGAATAAACAATAAAGCCGTTACCGATTGTTCCAAAATGAACTTGAACTTCTAAAGATTAAATAAAGTTAGCCTGTTTCAACACATTTTCAATCGCACCAGTAGGTCATATGGTTTGAAAAAAAATATTTATAATGTTTGTGAAATAGGAAGTGCATTACCATGATTTAAAATTTTTAAACAATCTAGATCCATGCTTCTTTAATTTTTTTTTATTTGCATTTGCTTTCTTATTTAAGCTGCAATCGTACTCTATGAGCCCACTTACAGCGGAAAACATTTTTATATCAAGAAGTGCATACAATGGGAAAATAAAAAAGTCGTTCCTAATAATTATAAAATTGAAAATATTTTATAAAGTAAATACATAATTGTAATGATATATTTCAAGACAAAATGAATTCTTTCCTTTTTTTTTTTTCTTCTTTTGATTAATAGTAATAAAGAAGCTGTCAGGTTTTAGTAACATCCAAACATATTAGCAAATCAGAACCTAAAGAAGCCTAATTAAAAATTGATCACTAAATCATTGATGTTTCTTGAATAGCACTTACCCATCCAGACGCTATAATAAATTTAATTTTAAACCAACATTAGTTTGAATCAAGCATACACATACTAGCGAATAAATTTCAGAAAATATTTTAAATTGTTAAACGTTCCGATTTAAATCCAACATGAACTCATTCTTAATCTACTGATAAAAATGACAGACAAGCAAAACTAAAAATAGAAAAGTACAGAAATGTTTGGGGTTTTTTTTTTGACAAAAGAATTAAAAAGATACAATAAATTTCTTATCATCCCACTTTAGATTGATTATCTTTTTTAAAATAGTAGAAAAGAAGATATATTATTAAAAAATAATTTGAAGTATTTTACTTTATTACCAGTAAAATATCAAAATTGCTTATCGACAATTCAGACAAGCAATATTTGTTTAAGTTAGATGTCTGATCAGGTGAATAACCCATTCATATCAAAATAAACATGAAAATTGTTTAAAGAAAATGTAAATTCAATTACCGAATACAACAATGTCTAATACCGAAGTTGAAATTTCAATGATAATAATGATTTCAATGATTTTTTTATATATTGTCTACATATTTTTTTAAATAACTCAACCAAAGTTAACAACTTTTTATATAAGTCGGGATAAAAGTCTATCCAGTACTTAGCCAGTAGAAAAGAAAAAAAAATCTATAATCAAAGACATTTTCAGTTGATAGCGTACAGAAAGAGAAATAACAACTTTTTATGCCTCTAAGGACTATAGAAAAAGCACCTTCAAATCAAACACCTTTCATTTTAAAAGTAGAGATTTATTATATAAAAAACCGTTTATCGGTGTCTGAAACTAAATTCTTTTCAAATATATTAATAGTTTTTTTTAAAAAAAAGATGCGATAAAATTCAGAGAAAGGATACCATTTTGTAGCTTCCCCACAATGATTTTTGTTTGTATGATTGTTTGCTTTAATCGTAATTTTATTTCGTTGTACATGCCTTATACAGATTAGATCAAATTCTTCATCTTCATAATTAAATATAAAAATTTTCTTCAGAAGCCAATTCTAACAGGACAAATTATATTTCGTAAGAAACTCGAATTCATACTTTTTTTTTTAATTTTCAAATTCATAAATATCATAAAAAACTTAAATTTTTTTCAAGTAATAACAAACTGATGCCAAAAGTCTTATTTTCATAGCATTAGATTATAGTGTTAATTTCATCAAGGATTGTTTAAAATGCTAATCCTTACCACTTCATTCCAAGAGTTTTCTTTAAAATAATACCTTTTAAAAGAAAAAAGACAGCAGGAATTTCGATCGAAAAATTTTCAGTTGAAAAAAACTCATTTTCTTAAGAGAGATATTTATTTACATGTTTTTAAAAATGGAAGGTTGACTGCATATTATTATCATTTTAACACAATCACTGATTCGTGAGAGAAATTAAGCTTGTAAATAATGTCCAAAACAATGAAACAATACAAATGTATGTACAATACATTTACAATAGCTTTGATTTTGCATTTGTATTTCTAATTCAAATGAAGGGGTTTCTTTTAAGATTAAATCGAACAATTCCGAATATACTTATGTAATATTTGACCTCTGAAAAATAATGCTTTTGTCTTTATTGCGTAAATGAGAATTGCATATAAATCATGTTTTAGATGTCTTTCCAACCAAGTATGGAAATCTTTTAAAAAATGCTATTGCAGCATAAAATAAGAAGTTACAATTTCGGTAAATATGTTTTTAATTTTATATTGTTATGCTTCAAAACAAAATTTGTAAGACGAAAATTCATTTCAAGGCGTAAACTATTTGAGAACAAAATATAAAAAATGAAATAAAAATAAAAATATGTTTATCGTATAAATTTTATTTCTTTATACACTAAACAAGACTGCAATGCGATCAAAGTATATATATATATATATATATATCGATATTTCCTTCACATTTTTATTTAAAAATATTATTTTAAAAGACGTAAAATGAAGTGAGAAATGAAGACTGAAATTATTACACATCATAACAGAAATTAAAATTACATGAAAATTCTTGCAAAAATATTTCATATACTTTCTTTCCATCACGTGACAAAGCATTTAATTCTTAGCGAAACATCGCTTAAGGGAATCACGTTGTCACAGAGATAAAATCACAGATTTATGAAACATTACAAATGGTGCATCAAAACTTTTTTTCTTATATTGTCAATTTATCTTTATTTATCATCAGAAAACATCCTGTAAATGAACAGCAAACGTATGACAACAGTGTTCTGGAATTATTACAATTCGGCTCGAGTGATGTAATCTATTAAAATTCAAGGTATTCTTCCCTCTGAGACAGGAATCTTAATTGGGTATTTCCTAATATTTTTCTTTCACTTATTTGTTCATCACAAAGTGTTCCCTAGGAACAACGACCTTGCCTTAAGACAAAATTACTTTTCTTTCGCAGATTTCCAGCGCAAGGTCGGGTTTAAAGTGGAAGGAATCTTTCTATTTTATTAAAATAAATACCAATGCTCTGTTAAAAGGGTGGGGAATATTAATCACTTCGGAAAAAATGTAGATCATTGAAAATTAAAAATGAAACCGCGCCTTTGAATCAGTTATAATGCTTTAAAAATATTTACAATCACAAAACTAAATCTGAGCATAACATAATTTTGTATTTGTCGAAAATAATTCAAAAATCAGCCACCCATTTTCTCAAATATCTGTAAATAAAAGTTTATGAAATGGCCCGATTTGAATCAACAATTAGCTTTTTTCCCCTCAAGGTTTTATTGCCTCAAATAACATTTTCCAGAGAATATCATCACTAAATATTAGGTTTTAATTCGGTTTATTAATTACCACACCTTTATCTGGCCCCAAAATAATGCTTTAGAGACCCTACCGGTTTTTCAGGCTCTTTCAAATCGGCCCATTATAAGTAACAGACTTGACAGAAAGGGCACACCCGTGCAATCGTCATAAGTGAATTTTAATGCACAAATTACAGTATATTATCTCTACTTTTGATTCCTATTGTTCCTGGCAGCCAAATCAGACTGAGTAAGAACGTTCAAGGTGAAAGAAAATATTAACATAGATTTGACTAAAAAAATATAGTTGTGATGGCTTTCGTAAATTTAATAAAATCACCGGGATTCCGGAAGAAAGATCATTTGTCTCATGTTTTTCAATATAAAATCGTGAACAAATTAATGAAAAACGAATGGCTTCAACATTCAGTCACATATTACTGTAATAAATATTTTCATTTAAAAAAGTAAAACTCAGTCTTCTTTTCATATTTTAAATATTTAAACCAAAATATGAAAAAAAAAGTGGACAACAGTTCGTTTGTGGCAATCCTTGACCTAATACAAGAGCTACCAAGTTTTATTACTACAGACTGGTTATTCTTTGAAAGACTAGCCAACAACTATCTACCAGCCGTCATTAGAAAGTTTGCAGGCGGTCGTAAGAAAATTTAAGAATTTTATTTCTCCAAAAAGTTAAAAATCAACTACAAAAACATAAAGGCTTAAAGATTATGAAATGTAAATGATATTTACTTTCAACAAAACTCAAAATATATTCATGAATGTTTTTAATACAAAACTCAAATCCGTTGCCAAAGTTAATATCGGAAAACTTTTTCGGTATCCTTTCATAAAACAAAAAGTTTCAATCGCAAAATATTGATGCTTAATATTATGTGAAAAAGATTAACAGACATTCTATAAAAGATATTAATGACAAAAAAAAATCATATAAATTATATTCATATAAAAAATTTCTATCAATCAGAATACAAAAGATTAACACCTACGCAGGGAGTCCTCTGTGGACTAAAAAGTTGATAGCATCTAATGGTGTTTTATTGGGAATACTGCGGTAGATTGCATTTGTAAAATGAGTACTATGGTTCCTGGAAACTTTGTTAAGTGTTTTACAGGTCATTATATTTAGATTTTTAAAAGCGGATCAAACTGGATATCCATTATACAGCAAATTTAATTTAAGCATGAAATTAATTTGGTCACCCAATTCAATTGATTTGAATGCTTGAGATTTCTAGCTGTGGTAATATTTAAAAGACTGCGTTTATAAAGACAAACCTAATTCTGTTGTTGATTTAAAAAGCAGCATTACTAGAGATGTCTTAGAAATTCACCAGGAAACATTAGGTGTTACTGTGGATCACGCAGTCTTGTGCCAGTAGCATTTGATTGGACTTGAAGGCACACATATTGAGTAAACAATAATAATCTAAATATATAAATTAATGTCGGTATAAAGCGCTCAGTATCAAAAAAATTAGGGGTAGCGCATCTTCCTCGTGATCTGGGCGCCTCGGGTTCGAATCCCGGTTCGGGCATGGTTGTTCTTCATCTGTGTTCTATCTGTGAGGTGTGTGAATGTGTCCCCCTGTAAAAAGGGGTTGCGCAAGCGAATGTGTGAGTTCATCTTCATATGAGCTAGAAATCAGACTTCTGCCCTCGGGTGCGCAGGGGTCTTTACCCTCAAGAAGCTACTGCACCCCCTTTCCGTGGTAACGTGGACACGACATCATCATCATCAAAAAAATTGAACTATATTTTTTTTTTTATTGCGTGGTTTATTTCCCTATGCTGTAATATAACAAACACCAAGTTTCTTCAACATATTTTTAATAATTTTATTTCTAGTCTTTCAAACACTTGCACTTTCATTATGACCGCCCTGTATATAATTCGCAAATAAATATCATTAAGGGATCTAATAAATTGTAAACAAAGTGTGAAAACAAATTCGCATGTTGTAATTGGAAGAAACCAGTTCATGATTCACGAACATAGTGATGTCATGAAAATATAGTAATTCTATCCCATAAATCATTGCTGTCATGTAAGTCTTCGATTACAACCAAGTAAAACAATCGTATTGACTAAGAAAAAAAATCTTTTAATCTTCTCTCTTTTCCAAGACCCGTAATACTTTAACGGACAATTTGACCTTACTCCAACGCCTAAATGTTAAAAAAAAATATTTAAAGAAATCGATATTTAATTCAGTTTACGCTGATGCCCACATGAGAAACGGTTACCTTTCACCTCAATGTAAATCATTAAACCCATGCGAAATATCCAGACACCTATGCTTTTTTCCTACTTCATCAATCTCATGAAGTTTTAAAGAAGACTACGCCCCGAGATAAACAATGGCCCCACGAAAATAAGAAACAATTGTTTGCAAGGAAAAAATATTCTCAGGGAACACTGATTATTATGTTCCGAACTTCCAATAATCAAGTTTCGAGAAGCAGGAATTTCCGGTGATATTCTGATATAGATACTTTTTTTTTTTATGCAGATATATATATACATATATAATGTCTTGCCAGAAACGAACAGAACTGGTTCCTTGTGTCTTAACGTTGGAGGCATTCGAAAAATAATGTCATCGTCGTTCATTTTGCGTGCCTTGCAGGTAAGACAAGATAACGTGTTCTGTCGCCAGGCGTATTATTCCGATAGCAGAAATGGTTGTTCATTCTGTAAACGTAACGTTTCACAACACGTTTTCCAATTGAGTGGTTACATGCGTGATTTAAGACTATCGGTATTGAAATCGATTTCCTTTTCACGCGAACGTCACGTATTTAATAAGCTTAAAAGAGATGAACAACACATTCGACGAAAACTGATATAATTATTTTTGAACATTACGTGGGAGCAGATTAAAAATCTTTATACATGGTTAATGTAATCTCTAGATGAAAATAGTTTTGAGGATTAAAGGATTGTTAAATATATTTGAGATATACTTAACAAAGTACTTTCTTTTCCTTTGTTTAATCAAAAAATATGACAGAACTCCGATTGCTTTTCCGAATAAACTATTTATTGACTAATGTATTTCTGGTTTCAAAATTTAATGCGTAATTTTTTTAAAAAATTATGTGAGAAGTCTTCAGTCCTACTTAAGCTAAAATTTTCAAATGAAAGTTGTGTTTTAATATTTTTTATAATGAGACTACTGTTTTCTTTAAATAGGTACTACAATTTATACACATACAGAAAAACGCTATGAACACGATCTTAAGCCTATCATACATGCGAAAGAATCATAAATAAGCAGATGATGTATTAATCAGTGATGTTAGATTAATATATATATTTGAATAGACGTTTCAATAATATATATTGAATGAGACGTTTCAATAATATATATTGAATGAGACGTTTCAATAATATATATTGAATGAGACGTTTCGCATCGGTGTGTATGTGTGTGTGTGTGTTTGCGCACGTGTTTAATTACACTTCTTCTTCGATGGATAAACCAGATCACGTACTAAAAAAAAGTTTCATGTGTTTGAAAATATTTGAAAATTACCTTATTTGACTAAATCTTAGGATCGAAATAATATGCGATTTTCATTATAAAGTTGATAATATCTATTTCAAAATTTGGGTATAGGTTTCTGCCTGTGTTCAGTCTCGGTCAATAAACAATTTCTCTCCAATACGACGTTACATTAAATGACGTTTTGGAGACATATTGTTTTACAATAAGCAATAAGACTCCAAAATCTCATTTGCAATAAAAGAGTTTATGCATTCAGAAAGATATATTGCTTCGAACTATCTTATGATTGCTTTTTTACGCCATTGTGTCATTTCACTGAAAACTGCACTTCGCAGGATAGTAAGAGAACGTACTTTCATTAAGGGCATAAAAAATAAACAAAAAATAAACTGGTATTGCAATTCGCGTCAGAAGTCCCACCGAATTAATGAAAACTTTAATTAAAGTTACGAAAAGGATCATGAGCTTCTTACAATAACAGAACTTCCAAGAAACGATGATAAAGAAAGGTATTAATTCCTTTGTACTTGTGTTATTAACAACCTGAGCGGAATGAATGTCATTTCTAACGTGCCTGCAAATAACTACCGCTCGGCGTGGAGTCAGTGCCCTGCAAATCATCTCAGCCAAGGCCAAGGTTGTTTCGGCCATTACTTTAAATATGAATGGCCAATTTCAACTTACCATTCAGGACCTCACTCGTCGTAGAGTTGCCTTTTTGCTCTTTCTACCCCTTCCACGGTTTTAATTCTGTTTAATTAGCCCGACTCAATTTGCACCCTCCTCTCTTGTGGTTAGAAGAACCAGTCCGAAAAAAAGCAAGGCGCAGCATTCTGTGTTGCTTACTCACTGCACAGCTGATGAACAGGAATAGGCGGTTGGATAGCATTATTAAGTTGGTGACTGAACGATATTTGAATATGCAATCGTGATCTCCGAAATGTGATGACGAAAAAAAAAAAGAAAAGAAAAGAAATTTAGTTTGTAAATTAGCAATGATTCTTGCTCTAGGAAAAGGTGAAAAAAATGCTATCAGAGTTTACTGAAACATTTCGAGAAATTTTTTTAACGAAACTGCGTGCTTTTCATACTATTGAAAGATTGTTTTATAAGCATGGATTTATAAATAAGATCAAGCGACCGTCTTTCACTTTATATTGAAGTAAATTCTTGATTATCCGAGGTGGTTTTACTCTTTAAAAAAACTGCCGATGATTGCGTAGAAAATTAAGTTAATAAACTTGCAAGCATTGAAATCTACAATTTATTAAATCATAACTATATGTGTAGATCCTTATTAAAAATAAACAAAAGCATTTTCGCATTGATTTGTATTCTTTTCCTATCATTTGACAAATTATCTTCAGAATTAATCTACCAGAGATTGCCGTGCCACCCATTTTCGCGGAAAATCGGTAGTTTACAGCAAGTAATCTATACACATATACATGGCATCCCTCAATTCCACGGCCAAACTTTAATGGTAGATAAAATACATATAAAAAAGAATTTTTTGTATAGCAATGTGAGAGCGGAAATGGAAAGTTTGGACGGAAAAAACAAAAATGCTGAGGAAATAAAACGAAAACAATTTACTTGCATAATATTGCAGTAAGTGTACAAATGTGTCGCTACAAATAACGATGCAGTAGCGCCTAGCAAGTGATCTGCATTCTTTTGAAGATTTCTGTTGCTTCTTGAACAGTTGTAGTAGCAATTTAGTAGTTTTGCAACGAAGTTCTCATCAGAGTCAATTGGAGTGCTTTTACTGACTTATCGCCTTGTTTTTACTGACTTCTTCAGCCTACACATTTCATTTCCGACCCCATATTTCTATACAAAAAAAAAAAAAAAGCCTTTTTATGCGTATTTTACCTACCCTTAAATTTTGACCCATGAATTCAGGGTCAGCCTGTATATATAACGCTAACATACGTAATACAGAAATTGCTCTTATTATTTATAGTCGAATGACAAAAGTCTAAAGTAAACAAACCATCGAACGAATTTAACACTACTTCGCTGAACGTTTTTACAGCTGCAATTCAGAATTTAACGTTTCGGTTAAGTAATTAAAGGAAGTGCGAAATATTACTAGAAATGTTCTGGGGAGTATTTGCCGCATCACCAAAAAGTCCATTCCGACGGAGAAAAGAAGATATATAAAAAAACAAGAAATAGGTTTCAAAACAGAAAGTTTAATCGAGCGCAACATTAGGCTTAACCGTCGCCAGATAAGTAATCGCTATGACTTTACTATGGAAATTGATGTTCATATCTTTCAAACCAGTTATCTTTAAAAATGGTTTTATAATAAGACTCTCAAAAAATTATCTTTTTAATGATATCAATTTCAGTTCCGTAAAATTATTACCTTAAATTTAATAATATCTTTTAATTCAATTTTATATATCATTGATTTGATACAATAATTTTAAATGTTATGATAATCCATCAAAAATTTTAAAAATATTATATACATAACTCATATATCAAAACATTGCGTGCTTTTGTCAATTATTAACTCTGCAGTAGGATTTTCACTTCCATCTTTATTTCATAAAATGTACACTTTAATTTGCTGTAAACTGATTCAATTGAATTCATGTTTTTAGTTGTATCAAATAATAAGATAAATTTTTAAAAAATATATGTATTCGATATGAATACAACCTAAAAAGTCAATAATCTGGATGAAATACCTGGTCGCCATAGGCGGTTAGTTTCAATATATTATTTTTGCTTATATTTTAAAGAATAATCACAATTCTAAAATTATATATTCTTTGACACCATTCCCAATGAGTACACAACAAAAATCCTAATGTCCCAACTGATGATAGCTTAAGTAATTCTTTTGGTATTTAGTATTAAAAAAGTTTCTGGAGGCATCAATTATTAACATATCTCATTTAACTTATCAAATAAATTTCTCGTAATTGGTCTGCAGGCAATGACGGCTTCAAGCCCGGATGCTATCCAATTCCATTTACGTTGCATGTCAACCAGCTTATTGTCTTGGTGCCCAATCTAATGAATAACAAACACGAGACAGTTCTTTGTAGCGATAATGTATCGAGACAACAATGTCCAGAGCTACCTTCTCCATCTTGACGGCTGACACGACTGCGACGGCGTTGCGCACGATTCTGAATATTTATGTAAAGACGCCTGGTGAGATCTAAGTTTACTTTGCCGTCCGCAGAAATAATTGTGAAGAAAAGACGAAGTTAAATATGGAAGGTATTACTTTAGATTCTTTCAGTATAATGATATTTCATAATAATGTATTCTGTATAATGATTGCTTGAACGTATAGTATAAAAGAGTATTAAGAGATTTAAAATCATACATTTTTCTAAATTTAAAATAACTAATTATTTAACAACTAAAAAAAATTTTATATATAATTTATATCCGTTTTTACGCTAATTTGCAAACTCTCAGAATCATTAATAAAAGGTCTCTTGGTGGAAAAACGTATTTCTGAATAATTTGTCATAACAGTCCATCATTTCCTTTTCGAGAATTATGATATTTCATAAAATACATAGTTGTCTTAAGAACTTATAATATTTCTAAAATTATCCTCTTACTTTTTTGACGCAGAACTCAAGATAATCTGGTGTTAGAAGAAAACAGGTTAGAGAGAATGAAGACAATATTAACCGTTCCACGCCTCCCAAATAAAAGAAGTAAATTTTCAAAAACAATAGCAGATAGAGTTACTAAAGATTTTACAAAGATGAAATAATTTTAAAATATAAAAACTATATATTTGAAAGAATTATTTTCAGTTGATTCATTCATACTGATTACATTAAAATGACTATATTTCGTGCTACTATGCATGAAATATGATCACTATAAAGTAAGCGTTTATTATAAAGTTGTGAAGGGGTATTCTTCAGAAGCTAATTTTTAAAATTAAATCTTACAAAACTTTTTTTTTTTCATTTTATAATATAAATTATTTACTTATATATAAAAGACAGGGCAAAATCTGAAATTTTTCAAAATCGATACAGACAGTCAAAAACTTGGACTGTCTAATCGAGACATCTGGATATATAGACTAATTCTATGCCAGTTGAATTACTATATTGAATCTATGCAATCTATTTCATATATATCAAGCGATATCTTTCAAATTTAAAGCCATATATGCAATAGTATTTGAATACTTTTCCGATCAAAATTCACAGATATGAAGCTAACAAATTAAAATCAAAATCAATTCTAGTTAAAAATTCAATATGTTATTGACTTCAAATCTGCCATTTTCTTAGAAATTATTAATCGTAACAACAGGTATAGCATAATTTACTTATTTTGAAATTCGATTAGACGAAAATTCCAACAATACTACACTTGCAAATGAGTTTTGGAACAACAAACAGAATAAATTATACAATGAACAAAAAAAATGCTACATTTTAAGGGCAAGGAGTGCTTCCTGAGGCTGAAAAAGCTTCGTAAAAATATAATTTTGAAATAATTTTCTCTGAATTCAATCAAAAAAGAATTCCGAAATTTGCGCGAGAGAAATGGATCCCATTAATAAAAAAATGAAGTAAATTTGATATTCCAATTTTTTTTTAAAATTATAAATAGATACATTAAATATGATAATTATAGAGTATATCTAAGGGAAAATTTAATTTATAAGTCATTACATCAGAAAAAATAGTGATAAGTTTATTTTACACAAGAATCATTGGACAATGCATCCATTTTTTGCATAGTGAAATAATTTAAGATTGCACTGCAGATTTGAATGGTTAAATTTCATAGGAATAAGCTTCGTCACAAAGTAATAATTACATTATTTGGTTATTCAATTTGCTGATATTAGAAAAACAAAGCAAAATGGGAATTGATATCTTTAACTAAACATTTTTTAGGCAAAGAAAAAAAAAAAAAGTTTTTTTTTTTTTTTTTTAATAGGAAGTTGCTATTCAATTAATCTGCTGCCGATGTTGACACAATAGTGAGAAAAATAACGATCGTTTAATCTGAGAAAGGGAGGGGAAGAAAGAGTTAGATTCTTATCTGGATGATAAAGAAATAAACGTAACAAATTTCCCGATTCTTTAATGAATTGCATTGTAGCTTACATCCGCCTTTGTTATAACAATGAAAAGTAACTCGTGAGCTAAAATTATTTTCACTTTTTCAATAAAATTATTTTATAGATTATACTAAATTTTTTTATCCGAAAGTATCTATTTATTATGAGATAGAAAAGTCAGATTAGGGTCAAATTTAAATTAATCCGTATTTTAGTCGCTCTATTGTCATTGCAACTTTATCTTGTTACGGCATTTTATAACATGTTCTTTGGAGAAAAATATAAATAATCAAGCCGATTTTCAATTTACGATTTCAAAAGTTTATAGTTTTAGTAATTTATTGCAAGCAAGTGTGAAAAAAGAGACTAATGAACAGTTCTTGAATTCTGGGTTTCACAATGTAAATAAGAATAGTTTGTTTTCTAAACTGAACTACAATCTGCAATCCATTAAATTGTTTGTTGAATGAAACAATTTTGGGGAAAGAAGAGTTGAAAATGTACTCTTTTTTTTTTATCTTGTATTTTGGAGTTACTTCCCTATGATATAACTAAAACCATTTCTTCTATTATAAGCAGTATCGGGCAGAAATCAAATATGCATTGATTCTTATAACAAAATAACGTAGATAATTCGTTATTATAGAAGGCATAAAAACGTAAATTCAATATCATTTATTTATTATCTTTATTATTATTATCTGAATATTTTATCACCATTCAATCAACTTGTCACAGCTATCTGATACAAAAACAAAAACATGGCTTTCTTTAGGCAAAATGGAGAAAAAACAATCATTAGTTTTATTTTTCTTTACAACATTTATAGCAGCATGAAATTTGAAAGTAAAACTAATTATAACTTCAAGAGTCATAGTAATAGGAACAAGATCCCAAACATGCATTTCTACATTCATATAATTTGTCCTTCATATAATAATAATAATAGAAGAGACCGAAAAGAATGTGTATATAGATAGTAATTTATTTATTTCATTCAATATGATAGCATGCAAAACAAGCAACGATTGCATAATGACAATAACTTGTTCTTCGAACTGATGACTTGGAAAGATTGCAAAGAAAACTATGACGAGTTAATAAAGATTTCAGAATAAATCTTATGCATGTAAAATATTTCAATCATCCAGACTAATATATTGAAACAGCGTTCTGTAATGTCTGCGACGTTATATCAAATAAAAACAGACATTTTTAAAGAGCTCCAAGACATTTTCATTGAAAAAAAAAAAATCTTTTTCTCACTATCACCTGGAACTCCTAAAAGCTCTGATGCAGCAATCGGCTCCTCTGACAGAGATAATGAACTGGAAAGGAGAGTAAACAAAACCTTGGAACACTCCCGCACCATCCGCCCATTTCCACGTCCCTTGTCATGAATCACCCACATCGGCACACACTGCACATGTGCCATTCAGGAATGTTTACATATTTGGCACGCTAAAGTAGGCAAACATAGCGCTGGCTTTTTAGGCTGATCGAGAATCACATTTTGCTATGCAACGAGGTTAAAAGGAGGTCAGCTTAAGCACACATGTAGACGACAGCAGGTGAATGGAAGATGAAGAATGAAGAGAAAAAAAAAAAAAAATTCGCAGAAAAATCCACACCAATTGAGCAATCCGAAAACGAAAACATGACCTTCTCTGATAACAGCTTTGCATTTGAATCCAGGTAATGAAATGAACAGCACCAATTAAGCAGAAAAAAATGATTTAGAGCTATGTAATCAACCTCGCTACAAGCAAAATTTGGGTGGCGCAAGGACAAGTTAATGTATCTTGAGACACAATCTATTAACACTTTTTCTTCTCTTTTTCCCCCTTAAGCAAAGTGCATTAGTCTTCGGCACTTTAACATTTAACGTCAAGATTAATTCTCGCCCCCACAAAAAAAGAAAAAAAAAAACTTGTGGGTCTATCTGTCTCCAAAGAACGCCATGTAAGGAATGGCTCCAACGATATTCCGTTAATAACTTGGAATAATCTCATCGGCAAGTCTGCACGTGTTGCACGAAACTAAAGATGTCCGTGAACTTTCATGAAGAGGTTTGAGGAACGAACAGGTTCTTTAACAGTGTTAGATAGAATGCTTTTTGCCCCTTCCTTTCGAAGAAAAAGAAGAAAAAAGTTCTAAATTTAAAAAATAAGTTCTGGAAGTTTAACAAGAAGATTAAATCGTTAGCTGTCGAGAAGCTAGCATAACAGAATATTCTTTTTTATTTGTAGCCAGCCCGGAAGAGAACGATGGAAACAAAACAATGTTTATTGCATGTGGTTAAAAAAGGGTTGCTTCCAACTAATTTTAAATAGGAATCAGCAGGAAAGGATAAAGAGAATTGAGTGATAAGGAGAATGTTTTAGTTCCTCATCTATTAATTACCGACAATTAGTTTAATGAGTAAAATTAATACTTCCGTTTGATAATGAATGAATCGCATTATTTTATGTACTTGAACTATGCATAGAATTTTGATATTTTAAAATCAAGCAAATTATATCGAAGACAGTATCTTCTCATCCGAAACTGGGAAATGCGAGCAGTTTCTAGACATAGCTATTAAAACAAATCATGGCTAATCGATTTTTTTATTTATTTTTACTTTGACAAATTGTTACATTTATTACTCAGTAGCTAGAAAAAATAATGTTTTAAAAGATCAGACATATTATAAAACTTAATGCAAACTGATAGAAGACAGACAAATTGTTTCATTACGACCTAAGCAAATGGGGATTTAGTGTTCATTTCATCTTTGAGATTTAAGTTTTACGGTAAAAAAGGTATAAAAAACAACAGAAAATGTAGGAATGTGTTCGCATTATATATATATATATATATATAGTATTCAGTAATCATACTTAACGTTATACAGCACGTTCAGTATAATTATACCTAAAAGAAATTAAAATTGTACAATTCTTGCATTTCTTCTTTCCTCTCAGAAAATTAAAAAAATCTTAATTCAAGAAGGTTCTTATTCATTAGTCGAAAATTTAATTCATGCTTTTTTTATTTAAAACATTAAATCAATAATAAACTGTTCGGTATCTACTTAGACGGGAAAAATGCATTTCGTGCATAAAATATAGAAATTGAATTAAATATAAAGATTAAATATTTTACATCAACAAAAAGACTAAGATTTTAACTAATAACAAGCCTTAAAAAGTGAGACCGCTATCGATGGTTAAATCTAAAACATAATAAGATTGCAATTTTAAACCTGAATTCCAGAAAGAAAGGTAGTTTACGCACTTATAAATTATCACAATTTTAATGCTGTCTTGTTGGAAAAAGATGATTAATGAAAAAAACTTGGTGAAAATTAAGTTAACCCTCAGAAAAGGCACTGCAACATATTCGAAATTTACACGTCCCTCGAGAATAGTAAAATTTGTTATTTTACAAGGCAACTTCAGTTTAACAAATAAAAAATAACGTTCTCTCAGATCATATATATTCTATACAATACATTTGTTTCAGACCTATCGGCCAGCCGCGTTAGAATATATTCACCTTTGTTTACGAAATGCGGTTCGGCATTGTTTACATTATCGAAAGCGCTGATTACAGACGCAAAGATCAAATATAGTAAGCAAGATCGGGCAAATAAAGGCTTATTTATAGGAACTTTTGCTTGATGTCCATTTAAAATGAAAGTGAAATTCTTGCTAAGTACATGACATTTACATTGATAAACTGACAAAAATGAGATGAATGTATTTTAAAAAGCATATCATGAAAAGATAAACACTTATTAATAGATATAAAATTTGTGACACAATAGAATGTAGATTAACTGCTCGAGTTCAAGAGTATCTGTATACAGAATAAAATAAGAATTATTCTACGAGGAAAAAAATCACTATGCAATCTTGGGAATTTTTAACCCTTTTCGTAAGATCAAATGAAGCACATAATTCAATCTGAATTGCTATAATGAAAAATACTTTTATAGAAATAATGGCAACAAAAACTAAAAATATATGCTCCTAATTTAGTTTATCTTTTGTAATAATTATTGTTGTTTACTGGTATTGTAAAGCAAACATGAATCCGTCATTAACATTGAATTGTATCATTTTAAAAGACAAAATTTTAAAACACAAAAAATTATGTTCTGCTTAAAATTAATGAAACTAAAATAAGGAATTTTACATTAAAAAGCTACATCACAAAACATTTTTCTCCCTCTCTTTACATAGATATTAACTCAATCGTTTCCAAATTCTATAAAAAAAGCCATACAACGTGATTCAAGCTGAAATTTACCAAGCCCATCAAAAGTAGTAAATTATATTATTTTATAATACAATTTGTGTCAAGCAAATAAAAAAAATGTGCAAGCTAAAGCATAGAGAATTTTAATTTCATTTCCTACTTATTTGTGAAAAGCTATCATAAAAACACAGTATCAAGGGAAAAGCAAAGTGAAAATCGAAATCGAGATAATTTTTGTCCTTCTAAATTATATGATTTGAAAAAATTCACAGCGAATGTTGGATCCCATCTATATTACTAATTATTACATTAATTCAAATTCATACAATAAAATTTAATGTGACGTAAAAATTTTTTAATAATTTTTATCTAACCTAAGCAAATATTATTGCGGTACTGCAAAAAGTGAAGGGTGAAGTTTCATTTAAAATGTCTTATGAAAATCTGAACTCAGTAAAAGAGACGATAATCGGAAAAAATTAGAGGACCATCGTACTAATAAAGGTCGAATGCATTCAAATGATTTATCAGAAGTTCGCAAATCTGTCTATTGTATAAATATTAAGCGATATCTGACCAAAACAACTTATAAAATTGATATACATTATTGTAAGAATGGTGTGAAAAATAATGTGTTCGAATCTAGTGACAAAAAGAATGTTAACAAATACTGAATGAGTTGAAATGGTGTATTTAAAAAAAAATATTATTATTATTAAAACCACAATCATGTGAGAAATATTAATCCCAAAAAAAATTGTCTAGATCAATCATAATATACATTCTATGCAGAATTTTCATTAATCTAAATACTGCAAAAAGTGGCATATAAACCGGAGAGAAGAATATTATCATAGACGATGGTTAAATACTGTTGATTGATTTACTAGGCATTTTTTGCTTTTTTTTAAACATGATGATGATGCTGGTTACAGACTGGCATTCTATTTGTAAATTATGTCACGCATGAAAAAAAATTTGCTCACAACTGTTTGCAGACAGAACCATCGGGCCTAGAGCTACTTAATTTAATAAGTAATCACTTCCAACGTAATAGATTGTCACTGAAAAAGGATTTTTCAAAATTTTAATTAGTTTTTAATTAAAAATTAATCACTGAGCAGGTTTTTTTTCAGTAATTTCAGAGCACATTATTAGATAAGAACTATTTTTCATACCTTTTTAAAAAAAAATTATAAATGTTTCAATTATACTAAATTTAATTCTACAATTTTTTTTTTCTATTTATGATCATTTTTAAGCATATTTTTCAATATATACATATATATATTGCGTATGCAAATTATCTTTGTTATATAATTAAATGTAAAATTAAAAAAAAATATATATATAAAAAAATCAAGTCGAAAACTTTACCATGTTACGATGTTTAGAACTAGATTCAAATATTATTTAGATTCTTATCCAAAATGTTAACAAATCGTTTTCTTTTTCTATTTTCGGAAATAAGCGAATGACAGATAATTATCACTCTCTTGCTGACAACCAGGCAGCTGCCTAGGGCGGCAGAAGGCAATTAAAAATTTTTTTATCAAACTCCAAAGAAATAAATACATAAAAAATACAATTAAAAATTGACTAAAATGTGGATCTACATTTAATTATTAAAATCATTATGAAATAGATTAATAAATAATTACTTACTTGCCAATAATATATTGGAAAATAATTGTTCTTTTAGCCGGTTATTTTATATTCCATTTGACAAGTTGTATAAAATGGTATTTAATGTTGTATTTGCTTGAAATTTATTATTTTCTTATAATCTATCATATTAATTAAATATTTTTTTTATTTATAAGAAAACTATTAATAAAGAATTATGGCTAATTTTTCAAAAAGTTATTACTTTAGTCTTTTTTCCGTTATAAAAAAATAAATAAATAAAAGACATATATTTTTCACAAAGCTACTTAAAAAATTAAATTACAATAAATCATTAATATGTTGATTGAATAAACAAAGTTTTAAAATGTGAAATTGAATTCATCAGTTATTAGAAGGAGGCCTCATAATGTACACTATGTAACAAAATGCCACTGGATAAACAAAACGATGGTCGTATTTCAAACCATAATGATCGAGTCGAACACATAAATTAATTTTTGTGTTTGAAAATCGGCTTTGTTTACAATTCATTTATTGTAAATAACTTTTATTTGTTTTTGCATCTTTCAAAATGTTCAGCAGAGCTAAACCAAAGATCTGTGAGAACTGATAAGATCAAAGGACTTCATTGTACACAAAGGAGTGTCGCTCAAGTTTACATATTTTGTATTTGAATATCAGCTGTATTTTAGACCTATGTTTTTAAAAAAATTTATTAAACATATAATTTTTCATTTTTTTTTTTTCTATTATCCTATCTTCTTTTAATATATGGCAATAATTAATATAAATCAAGGTTCAGTATTAGGTTTTAAAAAATTGAATCTAACTCAAACTATTTAAAATTTAATGTCTTGTAACCTTCCATGAATAACACTGCAACAATTTTTAATTCCATTATTAAATAATTTCCAAGAATATGTAATTTAAATTGTCTTCAATATAAAGTGAGTTTCATCCACATTTTCGCCTTGTAAACAAATAAAGGGCAACGGTGAAATAAATCATTTCACCGTTGAAGAGTAAACTACATAAATAAACGTTTTCTTTTTATAATTAATTAATAACTAGTCTTTCTCTTTTTATTCATTTTAACTAAAAAAAATATTCTCCAGTTTCAGCTGACAGTTAAAAAAAATAAAGTTTACTAATTACAACATTAGCGATTATATAAGCAAAGACACACAAATATCTAGATCTTATTCGAAAGAAATTAGTCTTCATTAAATAAACAATAAAAACGATGTCAAAAATCATAAAAAATTACAAATAAAATAGTAAGTAAAAAGAACATAATAACTTACCTCCCAGTTAGGTCTGGATGTACTAGGTTCTTCTGGCCAACACACATCTTCTGACATACTAGTAATGGTCAACCAGTTGGCCCGGCGAGGATCAGACACTGATTCAGTCAACATAATGTTCAAATATATTATTTTCCTATCACACAAATATATACATAAAAGCAGGCCTTTTGTTAAGATCCATGCAAGCAGGTGCTGTCAATCGAATAGAACACTGAGCGTCTCATCCTAACCGTCCGGCGTTTTACCGTGCAATGTTATTTAGGTATGCTGAGTGCATTTACAAAGGGTTGTCGTATCAGGTATGTCGCCAACTTCTCGCCAACCGGCAGGTTAGTTGGGTATTTCCGCTGAGTAGAATCTATTGCCTGTGGGAAGAATGATATATATAGCGGCCTTTCTTAACCTTACAGTTCTACAGAACCCAACTGAATAATTGTCAGGAGAACTACCAAAGGGAATTGGGAAGCGGGTTAGTTAAAATAAGTTGATATAGATGGTTAAATTACAAAAACGAATTTTTCTGCATTATAAGTGTGTATAATTAAGAAGATAAATTATCTCTCGCTTATAGAAAATTCATGTTTTCAGCACTAAATATAATTACTACATGAGAATAATAAAATTTATTAATGGAGAAAAAATGATTAATAATTTTCTGTATCAAACATTTTTTCAATATTTTTATAGAAATAAAACATAAAAATATACTACGAAAAAATAATTTTATTAGAGGTATATTATTGAACAAAATCAAAATTATCATTGGTTAATAATAGGTGTGTCGAATTTAAATATAATATGCTCTAAAAATTAATTTTCAAAACTTTGAGTTTGAATGCTTGCACATAAAAAAAAAAAGTTATCAAGTATCTTATTTTTTTTAAACATGTAATCATTTTTAATTGAAAAATACATTTTAAACATTTCGATTTCTGACTTCATTTATATGCCTGAAACAATATTCCATATGAAGATCTTAGTTTGAAAGCAAAGCTACGCAATCTGAGAATATTTTTCCATCTAATATTTCAGTAAATAATAAGTTCTAAAAATTGCGAAAACAATTTTTAAAAATAATAATTGGCTCTAATATCGATAATCAGAGTGATATTTAAGCAAAAAACATTTATAACAATAACAGTATATAAAAATGGCCAAAAAATATTGAACTGTTCTGTTTGATTATATTATTACTTTGATGTGTATGACTCTTCAACAAAACAATAGGCCCGGATTATTAGGCAATGGATTAATGCATGCAAAGTTTATGCGAGTGAAATCTAACAGAACATACATAAACTTTTTTGTTAGTGCTCTAATTTCGGCTATTAAAGCACAATAATTAAACACAAAATAGAAAAATAGATCACCTGTTGAGGGGGGGAAGGTAAATTTTTAATGAAATACTTAAAAATAAATGTACCTGAAAGTAATATTATTTAAGTAGTGCGAAATATTCTCTAACTTTGCTCTTGTGATTAATTAAGGGATTATGTATTCTTGAAATACATAATTTAGAAGCTTAGTAATAAAATATTAATAACTCTCATATTTTCATTACTAAACGTCTCAGCTTTTAAAAAACAATTTCACGGATAGAGTTCTAATATGTAAAAGCTCGAAAGGCCAATATTTTTAAAATCAAATCTTTTAATATGTGATTATAGAATGAAGAAGCTCAGAAAGAACTTCAGAAAATGATATTGGAACAAATAAGCCAAAAAAAACAAAAAAAAAAACAAAAAAAACAGAAATCCATGAACAAGCTTACTCACGACCTTCGTGAAGATCGTGGCTTACTCCACGAAAAGGATCTAGAATTCATCCACGAATATATTGATTACAGATATATGACTGTAAATGAACAATTTTAATTTAATTACACAATCAATATGGTTGCGTGAAGGAAATAAAATGATTTGAGAGAAACTAGAAAAAGGCTCAGTCTTTTGTTCACGATGAACAAAATACATTGTGGTACAGCCAAATATGCGAATACATACGATAATAAATCACACAATTTTTTTCCACAAATTTTCAATACGGTGGCCCTTTAGTACTCTTAAAATATTCCATCTGTAAAACAGTTCTTGCCATATGAAATATACTAATACCGATTAGACGAAGTGCGATACAAACAGTGTCGAGCACTTTTCTTTACGATAATTTCGCTGCTCTTGCACAACCGAATGAATTTCAAGAAATCACAGAGAGCATTTCGTATTTTCAAGTCTGTTACACATCTCCATCATTAAAAGAAGATAGAAACACGAACTACATCTCATTAATAAATGAACTACTATCACCTAGAATTACCGAAATAGATTATAATATAGTTAATTTTCTATTACTAAACAGGTATCTTAAAATTAATATTTTGCTAATTATTTAGTCATGAAATTACACAACTATTTATTCCCGTTGTGCCATCATCTTTCTCCTTACCTTTAACTTAATAGTTAACGTAACTATAATTACAACTCTCTTAATTAAATAATCTGTTTTATTTTTAATATAACATTATAATTATTTGTTTCTAATTAATTCTAAAGTATTGTTGCTAGATTTTTTACAATTTCTACTTCAATTATGTCTTGGAGGCTAATGACCGTGGTGGCCGAGTGAAAAAAATAAAAATAAACCCACTAAAAAGCACTTTTGGTCACTTAAACTAAATTAAATAATTTAAACTAAATTCTTTAAAACATACAGAATAAGTTTTGTAAAAAATAGATTAAGTAAGGTTCACTGGCTTTTTTTTTTTTTTTCTTTTTTTTTTTTCCCATCGCGAAAGCAGTTGTTTAGAATTTATTTGCAAACGATAAAAAAAAAAAAAAAATCACTTTAACTTTCTCGAGTAGGCTTAATACAAGAGCGAATTCATATTCTGCGCATAACCAAGAGCCATTAATAACTGCAGTTTTTTATGTTTCCTTAAACAGTTCAGTGTGGAAAAGAAAATATTACTCTGATTTATCTAACAATTTGCATCGATAATAATAGTAATGATGAATAATCAAATCACTTCTATTTATATCAATGTTTTAAATTTGCAATTCATATCAATTTTCTAGCTCTCTGATATATGCCTAGTGATAAACTGATATGCCTTGGAATTTTTAAATTGCTTTTATTAAATTTAAAAAAAAATTATTTATTTATTTATTTTAGAATTCGTTAAAAAAATCTTTGTTTGATATATTAATAGCAATTATTGTTTTATTCTTTGCTTTCGAGTATTATTTTGAGTAATAAAATAGAAATTCAGAATTATCATCCAGACCAAAAAGTATTATTTATTTCTACCTCAACAGAAAATATGAAATAATGTTATAATTTTCCATTTTTTTTTTTTTCATTTATTTCTGCATTTGTTCATTTCTTTCATTTAATGCTTTACATACTATAGTACAAAATATTATACGCTCCGTGCATTTTTGTTCGAAATAAAAAAAACACATATATATATTTTATAGTTTAAGAAAACTTCTTAAAGCAGAATGCAACAATTTAAATATGTCATTTAAATTTCTCTAAAATGGCAGCTTTATTTCCCAAAAAAAAAAAAATCAGGAGAACAAAATTGGATTAATATCTTTGTGTTATGCAGACAGAATTGAAATAATGAGTAACAAATTCTTCTTCCTCCGAAATAAAGGGAAAAAAATATGTGAAGCAGAAATTCGAAAGAAATTTGCATATTAACTTCATCACAAATGCCGCTGTCTGAAACAGGGCGGCATTATCAAATAAGCAAAATAGGCAAATGCCTATTGGCCCCGCAATTTTAGGAAGGGGCAGAAAATTTAGAATGTATGCTGTTTTTAGGGCAATTTAATTCTATATTTACATTTTGTTTATAAAGGTTGCCTACTCTAACTTATTAATTAAAATCAAATATCGTTATAATTTAACTTAATTGGTAAAAAAAAATCCTCTTTTTCTTTATTAATACACAGATCTTCTAATAACAAATGTCTTAAAAGATTTATAGCATTATGAGCTTAACTAAACTATCTTTAAGCATTTTTTTTTTTTTTTGCATTTTTTAAAGGAAAGCGACATTATGAGTCATTAGTTTTCAAATGCACAAAATTTTTTTAAAGGTTTCCCCATGGAGTAGGAATAGTGAGTGAAATTTCAACTCAATGGGTTTTTCCAATTTTGGAAAGTCATGTGTACTAATGATATCGTTAATTATAACAGTTTCTAGCTCATAGCTATTAAGATTTCACATGTCTACTCCATGTTGCAACTACAGTAACCATTTTTCAGTAACCATTAAAAATATCTTTCCTCAAATATTAATTTCATTATACTTATTTTCATCGATATAGAATTGAAGTGATATTTATCACAGAAATAAAATTAAGAAAAAAAAATGCAAAATAGATGTTGACATAAAATATATTTTTATTATAGAAAATATTTTTTTAAAATCAAAGTCTTGGATGTCAAACCAGAAATTGTAAAACCATAACATGCTAAACACAATAAGATAAGAACATTTAAATTTCAATCTTTAATCTTAGATTAATATCTAATTTTTTTTTGGTTTTTTAAAATTCTATTGAGATTTGACTTCCTAAATCCCAGTTCACGTTTTTATACTTTTCGCTTTGATTTTCAAATTTTATTTTTAAAAAATCTGCATTTTAATTGATTTTATAATAAAAAGGTGGAAAAAGGTGCGAAATTTCTTACAGTGCCCTAACATTAATTGTTACAATTACATAGGTATATAGTCAGCGTATTATGGTAAGAATTGAATATATTCCTCTACAGTGCCACTATACTTAGGGATTAAGTACAGAATATTTCATGCCTAAATATCTATTGGATATATGTCTGATCAGAATTTCCCTCTAATATTTCTGCGAAATTCGTTGTCCAGCTAACCGTTTTTGGAACATTCGGAACAATCCTCTATTGCATATACTTATGCGTCACCAACCATATCTGGTCTTTTAATTGCATATATTTATCTTCATATCTCAAAAGTATTGGGAAAGCAATTGATATACAAGGGGATATCAGTAAACAACACACCTAATGTTGAGCATAATAATTTTTAAAAAATGCAATGAATGACATTATGAAATGGAAATAAAAGTACTGACAATTTACTATTTTTCGACATAGCTGTCATTCATGGTGAAATATTTGCTGCTTCGCTGCATCATTTTGAAAATTTAGGTGTCATAGAAGATCGTCGGCAGGCTGTCGTAGACCGTTTTTTACGGCCCGTTTAAAGATCATCGTCAGAATCAAGCTTCTGACCTTTGAGGAACCGCTTCATGGGTCCAAATAGATGAAAACTGAAAATTCCATGTCCGATTTACTTTTCGAGAGCAGTTTCTCCTCTTTCGTGCAAAATTGCAAATGTTCGATTAAGGGACTTTAAAGCACCCATCATTCATTCAGAACATAGAATCCTAATGTTGTCTTCTATTTGTGCCCATGAAGAGATTCGTCAGAGATTAGGAGCTTAAATCTGACGACGACCTCAAATGGGCGACAGCGTCATTCTACGAAACTTGGATCTTCAAACTGATCCAGCGCAGGACCAAGTGCCTAAACATGAATGGCAGTTGTGCTGAAAAATAACAAATTAGCAATACGTTCATTCCCATTTCATAATGTCATACATTGCCCTTTTTATTATTATGTTCAACATTATGTACTTTACTCATTGATGCACCATCTTTCTTTTCTCACGGAGCATTATACGAATACCTGATAGTGTATAGATATCGAAAAAAGTTTTATCTCCAAGATTAATTGAAAAACAGTGATTAGGTGCCTTATTCTGGTTAGCTATATGTTTGATTTTTATGCACTAGTAACAGGATATTTAAAAACATTTTTTTTTAAATTTTTATTATGTTCTACTTTCCATTCTTTAATATAGTACATAATTCATTACTATAAATATTATAGAATCTTATATCAGGTTTTTACCAAATTCATTAAAAAATTGTGGTTTTCATGTTTTATCAAAATTAAATAAAAAATAAACAATCAAACTCGGAGAATATTACGGTATTGTATTCTTATCGAGAACGAAATTAAAGAATTCGCGCGCATTTGAAAGTGAGTAAAGTTTCGATAGCAGAATTCTGTCTTTACAAACATGAAACAAAAGTTAAATAAAGCACGTTGAAAGATTCTTGAAGTTCATCATCCTCCAAACATTTTTCGTTTAGTGATTTTTCAAGCCCGTGTCACTTCTCCAGAAACTTGAAATGAAGCTCAGCAGAAAATTACTTTCTCGAGTAATTATAAAACTTATTTCATCAATCCTCTGCCTGTCAACGAACGCATCTGAAAACGCATGCGCATGCCTTACCGTAATTATGCTTATTTCCGCTGTCATTCAGAACACCTGATAGATTGACTCTTTTGTTTAGAACTTTGATTTTGACAGATGTCCTAGGAAATATGCCAGGGAAGGAATTTTTCACCCCCTTTTCGAGAGGGAATTCACGAAATTCATACCAAGACAATGGAATTGTTATTGTGTATGTTCAACTGAAAAAAGAAGAAGAAGAAAAAAAAAACAAAAAAAAGATTATGACCGTGAGAGTAATGTAACATAAAAAAATTTTTTAAAAAGGAAGGGAGAAAACCGAATTTGAATTGCTTGATTCAAGGAAGAAAAGTCTTACAGCCTAGTCCCATTTTTTCCAAATAAGATAGATATAAATGAACATCCCACTGTTAGAAATATATACTTCCTAGTCAAAAGTGTTTTCATAAATGTCTGATCCAGTACAGAAAATTCCCGCCATATTGAGTGCTCCGTCCAGAACTTTGAACAATGCGCTTGAAGAATATAAATGTATATTTTGCTAGAACAGCTGTCAAAAAGATGTGTGTATGCATCTTCCTTGTAATATTTACATATATTCTTTTTCCGTTTATCTTTTATTAAATATTTTTCTTTTATAAATTCTTCCAGTACTCATCCTTCATTTCCAACATGAATATAGCGTTGAATGCATTTCATAAAAGAACAATTTTGATAATTTCAACAAGGCTGGCTGTCCGGTCATATTCATTTATAAATTTATAAAAGATAATTTTTAAAAAACAAGTACATTAAAAGGAAATATTATTTATTATTATAAATATGGAATCTGAGGATCAACTATTAAATAAATTCATTACCATGTGTTGTCATTCACACAAAACCAAAATTTCTTAAATATTAATCGATTAACTAGTAATTAATTTCTTAATTGTTTCATATTTCCATTGAAAACAAACAAGTGTACGAAATTTCAAAACTAGCAAATCAAGAAGTGTGCGAAAAACTGATCAAAAATTCCTTCTAAACAAACATAAATAAATTAATATAATCAAAATGTGCTATTTTTTTTTTTTTTATTTACGTATAAATTAGTTGAAGACATAATAAAAACAGTGATATGCAACTATCAATAAGCCAATCTAGAAATAATTTTTGATGTTTTCTCTTACTATTTAGTACACCATAAATGTAAAATTTTAAGTTAATAAATGTTCAGGTACATTATCATCACCAAAAAATATTTGCACAAAAATTTATAAAAATATATAAAATTTATCTGTTTTTCCCCTTTCTTTCTTTCTTTTTTTTTTAAATGAAAAATTTTTTATCAATCGATCGTTTGCGGGCAAATGAAAAACATTAAGAAAAAAAAAAAAAAACTCAGATAGTAATGGTAAATTGCAGTAAAGATAGGAGAGGGGAAAATCTTTTTTTTTTTTTTTTTTTTTCTGTCTCTTTTTAATTTCCAAAACAAATACCCTTCTTTTTCTCAGTTCATGAGACGGAAAAATGGCTTTTGATATAGTACAGTAAATGATGCTTGTTGGGAAATATACATAAAAAGTGTTGATAATTCCAAATCAGATGTGACTTTTTGCTTTTTACGGGATGATTAACGCTTCTTGATTGTATTTTAATGTTATATTTACAGAAAGGTACAAATTGACTATTATAAGAAATGCAGTAATTCGGCATTTAAAAATCAATCTATCTCTCTATATAAAACCTAACGAACGTGGCACGGGAATCGTTCTTATTACATATTATCGAATGGCAACTGTATAAACAAATCACTATACGAACACTGCAGACTGCTTCACTGAGCGGTTTTAGAGTTGTACTTATGAAAAAAGCAGCAAACTATTTTCCCTTCTGATTTTTTTTTCTTTTTTTTTTGTAATCTATACATTTTTTAAAAAAAATTTGCATGTATTGTAATTTGTTTGATTTATACAATTGAATTCATCTTTATCGGTTTTATTAAATTACAAGGTGAAATATTGAACAAAATACTATATATTCCACACTAATGTTCAACAGTCTAAAAAAATATTAATTTAGGCGAACAAACTTATCGTCAAAGGCGGCTGGTACATAATCAAGAATAAAATCTTGCGAAAATAATAGAGATCCTAAAAAGACAAGAAAATTATATATGAATATCTCAATTCATTTTGGCAGTTCTGACGATCACATAAACTTAATTTTTGATAAACAGTGAATCTTAAATTTCACACAAGCATTCTAGAAGAACCAAGAGTAGTTGGTACATTTGGTAATAAATTTTTAGCGAATTTGCGCTGTTTTATCGATATTTGTATGAATGCTAAAAATAATATAGGTATTTCTTTTCATTTTTTTCATTTTCTTGCTTTTAGATAGATTACTAATGATAAATTACTAATGTAATCTATCATTTTATATATCTCTATTAATCGTCTAGTTTTTCCATGCTTGATTTTCACTATTTATTATTAAAACTTATAGAATAATAAAATTTGAAAATAGCTTTTTTTTTAATGAAATATTTTCACTTTATAAAGTGTTAGTCTGTACGGAATTTGTCATTTAAGATGTTTTCTGTCGTATAAACGCGTTTAATTGCTGAAACAGTGTTTTAAAAAGTATATTTGCTTCGAAACTTAAAACCATTTTCATTTTTCATCTGCGATCTAGTAAAATATGGAATTTATTTCAGGAATTAATATTTTCTTCCTATTTAATGGGGCCAGTTTTACTAATAAATGATCATAAGTAATGGAGTTAGACTTTTGCCCATCAAATGAAACTGTTATTTGTCCTTCGTACTTCCTCTTCTTATAATAATATATTTTGAACAACATATGCGTAATTTTAAATATAGATGTATTATTAAATATGTAAATGAATAATGAGTGTTTTAAATGCAAGCTATTTATAATTATTTAAGCCAACAAATCTAATTACTAACTTTTTCATTTGCCACAGTCATTATTTAAAACTTCAAAAGAACAATATTTGTTTTTGTTATGATTAACTACACATTAACTGTATATAACTACTGACAAGGTCTATAATAAGGGTTTTTTTTTTTTTTTGTGATTTTTTTTCCCCTTGCTTAACATGCCAAATACTCTTGTTTCCCTAATATTAATTCAGAAACCAAATGTAATTATCGATTTCTTTCGAATTCCGTTAAAAGTTGAATATATCAGTTGGTTCAAAATATGTCAACAAATAGAGAATCTCAAAATTGGACATAATAGAGTGTCGCATGTAACTACGTAACCTAAACTTAAATCTAGGTTGAGTAAATCTACCACCCAAAGCAAATCAAATTCAAACTAAGACTTTCTTCAAACATCAGGGTTCTAATTCTACAACTTTATTCGCTCATGCGTAGCGCTCTCCCAGATCCATGCGATAAGAATGTTTACTTCGAATCATGCATTAGGAGAAGCAGAAAAATGTTTTCGTAAAGACTCAAAAAGAAGCGATAACTTGCCAAATGCGGGAGGCCGCTTCACGAAATAATTGGCGCCATCAGCTGGTTATCGTCTTCGAAGCAGTCTGCATACCTGTATGGGTTGAAGCGCATTGCGAGCAGTTCACCCCTCCCGTTTCAACCCACGATTTCCACTCGGCCTCTGTTCTATTGTTACAATAAGAAGAGATCGGTTTGGACATGTTGAGAAACACTGTCGTTCTCGTTTGTACAAATGACATCTTTTGGAAACAAGATTACGTCGACAGATTCGGTTTTAAATCTCTGATCTTAAATAAAATTTATTATCATTATTTATTTAATATTATTAAAATTTATTATCAAAATTGTTATTATTTATTTAATAATATTAAAATTTATTAACCAACAGGTAACACGAGAGGAAAAAAAAAAAGTAGTATGACATTTTTTTTTAGGCTTGAATCATCTGTTATTAAATTATTTTTAAAAATTTATTCTTAATTGAACAATGATAACGTGCGGACAAAAATTTACCCGATACTAGCGCAACGCGCACGAATGTAAATACAGAAATCAACGCAATTTGGATTGGAGTTGAGAAACTTAGCACATCGAAGAAGTGTTGAAATTTACGAGCATGTGCATACAATAACAATTACGAGCATACAATAAAAAAGAATAAAAATGTGGAATAAATATAAAAGTCGATTATTTTCATCAAAATTTTAATTTGTTCATAGTTAAATATTGTTTTATTTCGAAATCATAGTTATTTTTTTTTAATTCCATGTTAATTTTGAGCGATATTTTTTAGGGAATTTGAACATCTCGTAAGAGAACAATATTTACCTATTGCAATGACTGGTATCAATTTATATGAGTATTTAAATGAATTAAATTAATATTAATATTTTGAAAATAAACTTTATAACGATAATAGATTTATAGATTCAGTGGAAAACGGGGAGTAGTTCTTCCTTCGACTTTTTCGTATATCAACACATGATATGATTTGTGTTTTATAATATACAGTGAAGAAGTCTGAGTCTGTATTTTAAGAGGTTTTTTTTTTTTTTTTTTTTTCCATCGATTAGTTCCGAAATTTGAGAAGAGCAATCATAAATTTATATGAGTATTTAAGCGAATTAAATTAAAATTAAAATTTTGAAAATAAACTTTAAACGATAATAGATTCAATGGAAAACAAAACTGTGGGAGAATTCTTCCCTCGACTTTTTCGTTTCTTTACCAACACAATATGATATGATTCGTGTTTCATAATATACAGTGAAGTCTGAGTGTGTATTTTAAATGTTTTCCTTCCCATCGATTAGATGCAAATTTTTAGGAGAACATCAATCAACTATCAATTCTCATCTGTCTAATTCGTTACGTTTTCGAGTTATAGGTGTCACATTCTCGTAAATATGCAAATCTACAGGCGATCAATCCTTTGACAGATTAGACCCAAAATTTAATATATATCTACGATTTATTAATGAATTTATAAGCTTAAACTTATCCTTGTCTTTATTTGGATTTTGTATTACAAGGACATGGACTACCAGATAAACAGATCTTCTGCAGATGGGTTACTTTCAAAAATTGATAGAAATATATAAAATGTGGTGAGAAGACGAACTCGATGCATTTTTGAGTGATCATTTTTTTAGACCATAAGCAAAGAGATATACTACTTCCAAAAATATTTTTTCCAGCACAAAAAGGATTGATACATGGAAATTTGCACATATCCCGAGATGAAAATTTATCTTTATGTTATTTTATCCTTATATTTTTCAGATACAAGAAAGTAGAAATGAACAGGTACAGAAAGTACAAAAGTACACAATACAATGAACTATACAGTACAACATAGCGTGAATATTGTAATTAAATGTATAGTTACTTTTTCAAAATTATTTGGTTATTTTTAAATTTTGTACAATTTTACATTTCCAATCAAAGCAAATATTTTCACCAAATAGTTTTGAACGGAACACTGAATTCCTTTCTTTTAAGGCGACCGACTCTGTTCGGAAAAAACTGAATTATTGGATTTTTAAAATATTTTTTTTAATCATTTTTAGATGCATTGCCAATTACAAACACGAGAATGATGAAAAACGTCTTTATAAATCTAATATTTCTTGAGAAGCACTGGAATTTGTAGTAAATTTTAATGACATTGGCCAAAACTTTAAACATTCTACTTGAAATTAGAATGCTACAATCGCAATTTTCTCTGCACATAAATTATGGGAATACTGATCTATGAAATGACCCTGAATCTAAGAAATTCCGAATTAGTTTTGATATTTATCAATGCAACGAGAACTCTGTTTCCTTTTCCCTCTGTCTTTTAGCTTTTGAAGGAGAAAGAAATGGACAAATAAACATTCGTTATACATACCCAGTACACTCTAATGTTTTCACAAAATTTACAACATATATGTTCTTTACTGCATCATTATGGGAAAAAAAATTTTTGCAAATTATAATAATTTCAAGTTTTGCTTCGAAATGCTACTTCGGGTTTGGTTTTGTTTCAGACAAAGTATATTATAGTTCTTGGTATTATAATCGTTACAGCGGCTTTTGGGGGGGGGGGGAATGTAATTTACAAAAAAAAAAAAAAAAAAAAAAAATTGTTAAATTGGTCGAAAATCGACGTTGTTGAATAACTTCAGTCTACAAAACTTGAAAGTAAAATTGATAGTTTTGATTTTACATTTCGAAATGCATTATGAATTTTTACACATTATCGACAGGACAAAGAAAAAAAAAAAAAAAAAAAAGAAAAGAAAGAAATACCCAAAATTGCCTATCAAAACCGAATAATGTAAAACCCCCGTTGCAAAATAATGATTTATTAATTTGCAACAGGAAATTTCCCCGTTGAAAAATAATAATAAAATAACTTTTTTTTTTCTTTTTAAAAATAGCTTTTTATTGGAAAGGAAAACTTTAAATGAAACTGAAAATTGATACTAATTGCATTTTTCACATTGAGACTATTTGAAAGAACATTTTTTTTTTTTTTTGCAATGTTGTTTGAGTAAAATTTCTTTAAATACTTAAAAAATTTTTAACTTTTTGTTTGAAATTTGATACTTGACAGGAGAACTAGCTTGATATACGTAGCTCGTATAATCTGCGTTACTTGAAATAAAAATATTTTTAACCCTGAAATATGTTTATAATATTTTTAATTCCCTTAGCAATTTTTAGCTCCGGTGTCTTTCGTTGATTCTCAGCCGTCTTCTCCCGTGTTGTGTGAAATCTCGGCCTGCAGCTATACTATTTTCTTCTTTTTATCTCCGTATTTTGAGCCACGTGATACGAATGTAGCAACTTTCGGAATTCCTATTTTTTATCCCCCATCATTTCTACTTTAGCAATCAAACTACCTATATGGCATGATTTTTATTGCCATGGCCCAAAGAACCATTTTCTTCTTTCTGGTATTTGTGTGCCTGGTTAAAAAAACTCTGCACAGCGTTTTTTCTGGTGAAGCCTTTTGTTCTAAATCTTCTTCCTTCTGTAGAATTAAATTCAGCCATACTGTATGAATTTACAAAATAATCAAAATTAAAAAATGCGCAGTTTTTACTAATATAATGTAGTAATTTAATACAAAGTAAGAATTGTTATATTCTGTGGCGGATTGGCGATGAGCGAGGATAGAACCTGGGATCTTGTGGTTCGTAGCCCAGTCACATGACCACAATACAAAAGCAATTGCTCGTGTATCGTAGCTGTTAACTGGCTTACAAGCTTTCACCACATACTCTCCCTCCAGTGAGTCGCTGGTGAGACGAACGATATGGCTGTTGAGTGGTGATGTATTAGCCGTTGAATCTAATGCGCCTGTACCCATTTGAGCATTTTGAGAAGCGCCAAGCGTTATGGCGAGCGTGTGTGGGTGAGTGGTTGCTGATGCTGTTGCGCCAAGTGAGTCTGACGATTTTGGGTTGCTGCGTCAAGTGAATCTGACGACTTTGGATTGATGTGGGTAGATGGCGCCACAACAGCTGTACGAAGGTTGAAGGTATCAGGTCCGGGTCACCAATGTGGCGGATTGGTGATGAGCGAGGATGGAACCTGGGAGCTTGTGGTTTGCAGCCCAGTAACATGACCACAATACAAAAGCAATTGCTCGTGTAGCGTAGCTGTTAACTGGCTTATAAGCTTTCACCACAATTCTATTCATTATATCTAAAAATATATCGAAAAAGCGGCAACATTCATTTAACATTAGAAAATCAACTATCTGTTCTTTGAAATTAACTTTTATATTCATGCGATCTTATGTAATCTGGAAAAACTGAATTTTAAATCCTATTATATTGTCAATTTAAAAAATCGAATTAGTATGAATTTTCATTATGGGGACGATCCTTCTCATGTGCAAAAATTACATTGAATTTAACGACAATTTTCCATGGGCGGCACAAAGCTTTACATTTAATGTGCATTTATTAGTTCCAGAGAAATGAACAGTATTCGAATGCAATTTTTATTAATTGTACATTGGATAAAGCAAATCATTATAAAGAATTGAAGGAAAAATATGATGGTAAGATTTAGCTATATTTAAAATAATGAATTTAAGACTAAAATATAAAGAATAACTAAAATGAAGAAATAATTCTATTTTTAGTACATTAATAAAAATGCACTTTTTATAATTTCTTTTATTCGCGGATTTAACTGATTGAAGCATTCTTTGCTGAACATCTTCTCTAAGTACTCATTTACAAAAAGTAGTTATTTTCTCCTCAAAATAAATTAAGCTTTTTATAGAATATACTAACAGAATTCCAAAATTCTAGTTAATAGAAAGGTCAGTAAACCCTCAACAGATATAAAAATCTCAAATCCATGAATGTCATCACTGAACGTGAAACGTTTATTTTTCATTATACGCCCTATCAAGCGTTATAACATCTTTTCAATAGGCCTATTTTCTATCATTGATGCATATTTAAGAATACATCAATAAAAATAAACCTTTTGAGGTGTTAAAAGTTCAACATCGATATAAACTTAAGAGGGGGAAAAAAGTATTAATATTAAAAAAGATTGTTGATGGAATTATCATACAGTATTCAAATAAACAAGAATTTAAAAAAATGTTTCTGAATTATTATTATTATTATCAATTGATGTTCCCGGGAAAATTCATTGTGTCATTTCCTTGTGAAACATTTTATTAAAGCTGTCTGGTTAAAGTAAACTATTATCAAAAGGGAAATTTTTAAAAGTTATTTCAAGAATGTTTATAATCATTCGTTAACACCGTCATAGCTTCCAAGATTATTTATTTAGATTAAATATGAAATTTCAACTGCACAAAGCAAACATACTTCTCAAAGATCGATCGTCAATATCATACGCACAATCGCATTCATTGGTTGCTCTTTTTTTTTTTTTTTTTTTTTTTTTTTTTTTGTATTCTTTAGCTATTTGAAGGAATCGTGATTATGATTAAACACGCAAAAATGAAGAAAAATAGGTCCAGGATTGTAATGAAATGTTTTCATTGAAGGAAAGAATCGGAATTTTTTACAAAAATGATCTAAACAATCATTTCCAAATGTTTATTTGTTATTCAAAACAAAAATAAACGCATTTTTTTGTTTATTTTTGTTTTGATTTGTTTGATATATTTGAGGAGAATGTATACCTCAAATTTTCGTCATTAATTTTCAGGGAAAGGAATTTGAAGATGAATTGAAAATTGATCATTCTTTGAGCCCACCTCTGAAATTGTTAAAAGAATGAGAGGAGAGGGTTTAAACGATCTTTCCGTGATTCCTTTTTTCTCTAAGCTTCAAGCATAAAAAAATGAGCAACAAAGAGCTGTAACCAGTTTTTCTTTATAAATTTTTCTTTCAAACAGTATGCTGTTGACTTTTACAAATATTTAACCGATCATATGATATGAAAAAAATATACGAAATAATTCATTTTTTTCAGTAATAAATTTTTTCAGACAACTTGCCTTTGCAAGAAACACTTTATCTTAGTTTCTTCCTCGTGATCTGGGTGTATCGGGTTCGAGTTCTGGTTCGGGCATGTTTGTTCTTTACCCTGTGTTCTATCTGTGAGGTGTGAGAAAGAGCCCTCCTCTAAAAAGGGGTTGTGCAAGCGAGTGTATGTGTGATATTTTCATATGAGCTAGAAGTCAGACTTCTGCCCTCGGGTGCTCAGGGGCCTTTGCTGTCAGAAGCTACTGCACAAACTCTGCTTATATCGCTGACAGATTAGTCAGCAGACTTGTACAGTGCCATATGTAACAACAACAACAGCTCAACCTTAGTTCGAATTTATATTTCAAAGTTGGATCAGCAGCGGTTCATTCCTAAATAGCTCCAGCAACCCCCAAAAGTTATTTCCAAAATTATAAAATCAATCCATTTTCTTTTGGCATGGTATTTCTCTACTTTTACTTACTCATTTTTTAAAAATTAATATGATATCTCTTGAACTACCTCGCCTTTCCGATTTGGCTGTATTTAATGAACTATAATATATAGTAAATTGTTTTTTTTTCTACTGACCGAAAAATTAAACGAATTAATGGGTTCGAAATAAATGGTCCAGAGTTGTTTCTACGTCGTAATTGTTCAGAATGTTCTTATGACCAGTCCGCTAAGTTTGAAAAATGATACATTTGTAGAATGACAATGATTATGATGATTACTCATCCGGATAATGAAATTCAGTGAATTTATGAAGAAAAAAAAATCATAGACCGATTGTCATTCCACAGAAATTAGAAAACAATAAAATATTAAAAACAAATTGTCATATTTGTTTCTATTTTTTAAAACTTATTTTATGTAATAAATAACCCCCATTTAGTGTAATAACATGCCCCATTGCAGATATATGTATAAAACTTGAAAACTTTTCGAATTAGTGTTATTTAATCATTTTTAAAATTATCTTTTGACAATTCAATAAATAGAGTTTCGCACAATTACTTATAATATTTTTATCAGAATAATTTTCCAGTTTTCCCTTACAACAGATAAATAGGCTTTTACAGATAAATAGGGCGAATTTTAAGGCAACAAATTCGATTGATAAGGTCATAGAAAGAACTATAGCAACGAATATATCACTTAACGAAAGACTATACTTTCTTTCCTCCTCCTTTTTTTCCCCTTCAGAGTAACTTTAAAAACTGTCATGAAATTATATTTAAGGCGTTCATCATTATACTTTTAAAATTTGTGCATATCATACAGTGTTGACATTTTGAAATAGCATTAACAAAAGAGCCAATACTCTAGATCATAATTTAATTTTTTTGTAATTTAAATTTTTCATTTTTCATCTTTCTTGAAATTAAAATATGGAACTTTTAAATACGCCACTTGTAAAAAGTAAATTTCAACAATGTGATTCAAATAATATTCTATAATCAATAATTAGTTGATTTTCTTTAAGTAAATTTTACTGATTTCACCATATTTCGGATTCTATTCTTATTGCCATGAATAATTAATATTCGTTATATATTCAACTTCTAATGCATTTTACCCTTCAGGTATCTTATCATTATTGTTTAAATAAATAATTTTTTTCTGAAAACTATTGAGGACTTTTTTCTTGCCCTGCTCTTATTTCTGAATAACAAAAAAAAAAAAAAAAAAAAAAAAAGCATTCTTCTTCCTTCTCAGCAATTTTAAGTCTTTTACAATTATAAATTTATTCACTTAATGTATATATGTGCTTGTATAGTAGGTGTGCCACAAACAATGAAGCGAAAAAAACAAAAGAATTGCAGGTTTATCTCTGTGGTCTTAATTCGAAATTGCCTGAATTATTTTCTTCCCTAATGCATGTGCGACACAGGAGAAAAGTTTGAATTCTTTCATCGCAAACAAAGAAATTTTGATACTTTTTGGTCAATTTTTTTCCTGCTGAACTCTGATCATTAAGGCGTCATTGACACACAATACGAAATAATGGAATAAAAAGAATTAAATTGTAATATTCTTATGAATGCACAAGAAAGAAATTTGGTATTTGGATTTAAGACAAATAAAAATGTTTCCATTTTTTTAATTCAAGAATCTTTTTCTTTATCACCTAAAGTATAAAAAGGGAAAATATAACTAATATATGTATATATGTGTGTGTGTGTGTGTGTGTGTGTGTCTGTTTCTGCTTCAAGCTAGAAGAAATATGTTTCTGCTTCAAGCTAGAAAAAATTTTATTTATTTATTATCATATTCAGCATACTTTTCTCAGTTAAAAATAATAAACATTTCATTGAGAACCAGTAAATTTAAGTGTATTCATAAGCATAACGTTGTTCTCAAACTATTTTTGAAAAACAGCAATGGCGAACATTATTATTATTATTTTTTTTTGAAAGAAATACAAAATCTGAAATTTGAATATACTAAAAGTAACAACAGTAATAATAAATGTCGTCTCAAAATATTTTCTGTAAATAGTATACATCCTCATGATATAAAATTTATATTTGATACAATTTTTCTTTCAGTATTTAGCAGATGTCTAATAGGCAAAGTGATGATTTAATGAATTATGCTAAAAATCATAATGATAATTCGAAATGAAATTTAATTTGAATGAAAAAGCATGTTATATTAAAGCTATTTAATTTGAATAAAAATACAGGTAAAGAAAAAAAAATGTATTTTAAATCGGAACGAATATATATATTTAGTTAATAATTGCTTCAGCCGATGAATTCAATTAACTAAACTACAAACAGAAAAGGTATTATTTGTATTAATAACGTTTAACAGAAATGAATACAAAAATAAATGATAAAAGGAAATAATAATCTGTTCAGAGATAGTTCATTGTATTAAGCAAAACATGAAATAAACATTTCAATTATTGACATTTTTTTTTAATTTCAAATATATCTAATATTGACTGCCATGCTTTTAAATTCGAATTATTACTTTTTGTAATATTCTTTATTTTTATATTTTATGCTCCAGTGAATTGCAACATATGCTTTTTGAGTAAGTTGTATGCGTATCAAATTACTAAAAAAAAGTTTATTTTCCTAATAAGGTAAATACTACGAGAATAAATGATTTTTAAAACACGCAAAAAATAATTCATATAAATATTTTCAGAATCACAGATATCAAATTTCTAATTTTTATGAAGAATAAAAATGTTAACAAGGGGAACAATTTAATGAAGGAGTTAAAAAAATTGATTAATTAGCCAACATAGAAGAGTATCCACTTTCTTTTTTGGAAATGGTAAAATTTCAAGATAGGGTATTTCTGGAAACAAATTTTGTTTATTAGATTACTCTGATTTCAGATAACAGGATGTAGTAGGGCCAAAGATTTATTTTATTATATTTTTTTGGTGTGAAAATTTGTTGTATTGATTAAATAATACATCATTTATATAAATCGTGATTATCGATTTCAAAAGCTTAATAAACTGTTTCAACTGTTTTTCTAAATGTTTTGACTACAGGAATAAATATCAGCATAATTTCGTGGTAATTGAATGGCATTTGAGTACAGAGAAATATATATAAGAATACATAAAGTGAAATAAAATGCATCATTTCAAACAGCTTGTTAAAAAAGAGAGAGATAACATTGAAATTATATAATTTTTCAATGAAACTATATAATTTAGAAAAGAAGAACAGCGCATAAGAAGAAAATTTAGTTAAATTAATGTTTCGTTTTTAGCAACTCGTCAGTTCGTATCTTACTTAGTCAGTTGACGAAGGTAACTCCTGAACTGCCATCCTCTTCTCTAAAGTTCCACATAATGACAATTAAAGAACCTTTAGAAATGATGCATTCTTCCGAATTGTGTGGGGCAAGCAGTCATCACGACCAAATGTCAGAAAAGCAATTAGCTGCATGAAGCATACTGATAGCTAGCTGTGGGATAATACATTACATTGTTGTGGTATTGGATAAGTAATTAACGACATAATCTTTTTTTGGAATTTTCTTCTGAGGTTGAAGAGAAATCGTATCTATACGTTATCCAATTGGTATCAATATACTTCAAGGTGCTAATCGCTTCTTTGATTTTTATTGCTAGTGATTTTATTGCTAGTGAGAAGGTCGATGTTTCTTCAATGAATAACATTACCTACCGAAATTGTAAGTGGTGAGACCTTAATGTGCATTAAATCCGAACACATGATGGATCTTTGATTGAAATTGAATATTGGACTTATGACTCCCGGATTAAGGCCAAAACTCTGCTTCCAGATTATCAAGATACTTTTAACATGCAAAATACAAAAAAAAAAAAAAAAAAAAAAGATATTTATGATTAATTGAAATTTGAAGCATCTGTAGGCAGTAATATATCAAATATGGCAGTAATATCTGAAATATCACCTTCTTCAAAACTACACGCACTCAAATAATAAAGATCAGCACGTTGACTCTCAAAGCCATTTGACATATGACTGGAAAACGTGAGTTAATCAAATAATCAAATCCGCTCACCTGTTTTATATCCCGACGATACATAATAGTACTTCTTTAACCAACCATATATATCCATAATTTGATCTTTTATTGATTTTATTCACAAGAACACGTAGATAGCGGTTGAATACATAAATTAGAAAATAATAATAATGAAATTAATTATTGTAATTAGCTAAAAAAGGATTTTTCCCTCTTTCTTGGAGTTATTCTGTCTCAAAAGTAATCTGATATGATGTAAAAATAGTTATATATAAAAGATTGTATAATCTCACTATCACCAAGAACTATAAAAAACATTTAAGTTTATATATTAAGTGAATAGTTGAAAAATTTTGGTAAGTATTTTAGATTTCTATTTGGTTTCTACGCTTAGATATCTATGAAAAAAATTCATGGAACTCCAATGATTGGTAACGATTCATTTGCAATCTCACATACAAAAATATTGACTGTTGTGGTAATTTCAGTTTCTCGAATTGGGGAATCGCGAATTCGTGACAACCGACTCCTTTGAAATACCACTCATTATGCAGGCCTTATCCCCCTTATAAAAATCAGAATCAAAGGCGCACCCGCTGGGGAGATGTAGACATTTAGAAAGGGAGTTGCCGTCCAAATTACATAACATAATGTGACTTAAAACAAAAAGTCAGCAGATTCAATATGGGAATTTAACTTACTAAACAAAAAGACAAACTTTCTTATCAAAATACGTGAATCACCACGAAAAAAATTATTAAATATGAAAACATATATATAAAAGATTGTAAATCTTATTAGCCATCTTTGGCGACCAATTGGTTCTTCAGGATTAACAGTTATTAAAAAATTCAATTAAATATCTTGTGTGTAACTATGTCTTAATGGCTCCCTCACCAAAATATTTTTAAACGTCAAATTTTGATAAACTATAACGCATGCCATTTTAGAAGTCTTACTCTGTTTTGTTCATTGGAATTTTTTTTAACCTTTTGTTCTATATACATCCATTTATAGAACAGGAAAAAGCAGCAGTATTTAAAAACGGGCGTATTTTTCACTATTGCTGGCTTCTGAATTTAAATCTCAATTGTAAATACAACAAAATTTCAAAATTTTTATTAAAAGCATATCTTATATTGTAATTTTATTTAACATGGGAAAAAAAGCCAGGATGAAATATTAGTAACAATAATAAAAATTATAAATATTAGTAGCAATAATAATTCGTGTTTCACTTCAGCAATAATATACTACTATAATATTTTTTAAAAATTGAAAAAAAAAAAAAAAATAGAAGAAAAAATTATAAGACAAAAAAAAAAAAAAAATATTGGTTTTAACGGCAAGGCAATTTTTAAAATTTTATGATGATATAAAAATTAATTTGGCGCTCTAATATTTTTGAAAGCAGAGACACGCTAACATTAAAGAAAAACACTTGCTTTTCTTTAATTTTTAATTAATATTTCTACAAAATCAACCAAACCCGCCAACGTCATCTTTATTAACAGAGAAAAGATACAGATATTCGGATGTGACTGTGGCTATATTGCTACTCACAATTGAAATTAACGATCGCTTCTTATTTTGAATAATTTGGGATAAGGAAATTGAAATGTGCACATATTTCACAATTTTTTCAATAAATAAATGAAATAAACATGATCATAACAAGCAATATTTGTTTTGAATTCATCACAACACAACGTATGAAGAACAAAGAGTAAATTTCACCCGTCTTATAACATTAATTTTCAGCCACCTAATAACATTGAGCTTTAAAAAGTATTAAAAATGCATCGACTTCTTTATTTCGCGATGCATATACTCCCCTTGTCGCTGTGGCACTAACTTTAAGACAATTTATTTGAAAAAAATCTTTATCTACGATTTTAAACGAATTTCCGTTGAATTTTGGTACAGTTAAATACAGCGGCAGTAACAGTTGGGGGAAAAAAAAAAAAAAAAAAAAAAAAATCGGCTTTCCGGGACGGTGAAGTCTAACTACTGATTTTGTTTTGTGAACGTAGCAATATAGATACAGCAGCGGTATAGCGGGAACAATTCTGACTAGTACCCGAGACAGCAATATTACTTAGTAAAACTTTCAGCTACCTCTACTTAAGTAACTTTTATTCAACAACTTATTTTTTGAAAAAAAGTAAGCGTTCCTTAAATGAAAACATTTTCTTCCTTTAAGAAACTGAGCAAATTATAAACAAAGCAATGATAATTAGAAAAGAAAGGCTTTATAAAGCTTCCAAGTCCCCAAACCCAATGACAATTTTAATATATATATATACGCTCTGATCTAAAAAAAAAAAAAAAAAAAGCTATATATATAACGAAGTATTTTGAGCAACAGCTACTTTTCTCCTCAAAACGAAATATAAGCAAGCGTCTGGCATGAAGTTACTCAAAATATAATTTTCTAAAATGTTAGAGAAGTGCAGTTTTGGTATTTGTCTATAGATTGTACACATGCACAATAGATAATGCAGCTAAATTCTTTGTGATTTTTTTTTTTTTTGTTATAGACATATATATATGTGGATATGCGAAGCAAAGTTTTTGTAGTTGACAGAAATATTGAAATATAGAATACATCTGAGAAATTTAGAAGAAATTCTTTTTTGCATACATTCATCTAAAATTTAATTTTATGAATAATCAGTGGGAGTGATCTACTTAAAATTTTCTCATGTTCTTTCTAATACAAATCTTATCCACTCCCAACTCCCCAAACAAAATTGTGCATCTTTGGTAAGGCCGCGAATGCCTTGTATGACATTGACGAATAAAATAGCAACAGTTATGTAATTTTGATCTTTTTCATGAATTTAGTATTTTTTGGTGTGATCCTTGGCAATTAATCTCTTGTGATTAGCTGCAGACACCCAAAAATCAAATTTGTCTCTTAGTAGCTGTTTCCACTGAAATAAAACCAAAATTTGACATAAAACAACAATTATAGTCATAAAATCATACAGCAAATTAAGTCATTGCGTTTTTGAATTACTATGCTTAGAAACTTGAGAGTATAGACCAATATAAAGTCCATCCCTTAACGGATTTGGCTCAACATTTGAAAATTATTTACACTTTATATGTTAAATCTGTGTACCAAATTGTAACCATCTAGCTTTTTTTATTTTACTGTTATCGTATTAACCTAGTCTAGCTCTAAGTGTTTTTTAATTATTTTTGTCCAAGGCAGACAGACGTACTGCCAAAAATAAATGTTCAAACTCAGGGAAGTCTAAAACATTGAGATTCGTCAAAATTTCGAATTAAAATGTTTTTGACAGTTGCATTATTTTTTCCTTATTTTGTAAAAGAAAAAGTAAAAATAAATGGTCATCACAAAAATATATATGTTTGTAATTTAGTGTTATCATCAATGGTTTTAAATGGATAATCAAAAAGATTCAACAAATAATTCGAATTTAAAATTCTGAAGCTTTGATTAGAAAATTTTTTTATTCCTTTAATTTAAATATTAGTAAAGTGTTTTTTAATGAAAAATTCAAAATTTTCTTAGAGACATGTTAAAGATAAGATTTATCTTTAACACTTTCAAATGCCCAAAATTTAAATAAATTAGTTTTTCATTTAGTTCAAGCAAAAGAAATAAACAAATGAAGAATTATTATAAATATGTT
Organism: Argiope bruennichi; assembly: GCF_947563725.1. Classification (NCBI taxonomy): domain Eukaryota; kingdom Metazoa; phylum Arthropoda; class Arachnida; order Araneae; family Araneidae; genus Argiope; species Argiope bruennichi. Next base: position 120,154,014 of record NC_079153.1, read on the forward strand.
TTTATTAAAAACAATAATATTATTTACAAAAGACTAGAAATTCAAAAGAATCAAGTAACTTTCTGTTCCTGCTTTGTCGAGGTAGATGGAGATGCTGATACAGCCACCAATGTCTTCTTAGCGGGTGCTGGTTGAGAAACATAATGATTAGAACATATGTGATCTTTCAAATAATCACCACCTTTTTCTTCATACTCTTGACGAGTGACTGAAAACTTTTTAAGATTATCATCGTTTGATGCCCATTTTCTGGCTCCTCTCCAAGCATCAAGCAGTGGATCATCTGAAATTAAATAGATACAATGTATGCTACATTTCAGATAAAAGTTCGTAAACATCTTAAATAAGCAGAAATTATTAAGATTAGAATCTTGTTTTGAAGCCACTCGAGTGCTTCACTCGGATCTTATAAATATCAGATTATGAGGATTTCATGTGAGCTGTTATTATTCTCCAAGCTTTTATACCAGCAGGAGGAAATTTAATCCTAACAAATATCAGTGTACACAGTTTGTACATATAATGGGCAATGGTGGATTTAGGCATGTTTGCAGCCCTAAGCAGTGCATATTATGTGGTCCATTTTCAATAAATTAAACAATTTAGCTTCACATTTCAACATCCTAATATTTTATTTTTGATTAATTTTTTTTATTTTATAAATTTTGTGAAAACGTTTTTTTTTTTATTAATCAATAATGACTACAGACTGCTCAACTTTAATATTTGCTTACAATATTATTGATGTACAATGTTCAGAAATATATTAATAGCAAAGTGAACATACTGAAACATATCAGAGCCTGACCAATTAGTATATTTTATAAAATATTAATAATGACATAATATTTCATAATCGATTTGCGTATTTTACAAATTTATTTATTTGGCAGTTAGGAATATTAGCTTCTTCTCTTCAGTCTTAGGTGCTGGAGTAATCAAAATTCAGAAATTAACAGTGGACCTAGATGGAACTAGTAAGTAAAAAATGACTTAAATTTTCTACTATCAGAACTTCAATTAGATCAAATAATACCTTTACTTATAGGAAAAGATTTTTGCTAACAAAAAAGATTTTGTTCCAAAACAGAACACAGGACAAAAACTTGATTTTCTTTTACAAATATAAATTTATTGTTGTTTTTGTCACTTGCAACAAAACTTAATTCATGATCTGACATTTAAAAAATGTTAATTTTATTGATATAGGCAAGAAAAATTTATAACATTCAAAGATTTAAAAGCTTTAAGCATTTCTACACATGTATGAAAATAATTACAGAAAATTCGAATCTCTAATTTGAAGCATCTAGGCATTATAATGTTTTAGATTATATATATTCTTTACAAATTTACTCTACATTATAACAATAATAATGTGCCCACAAAAAGTATATTTAATATTGTTTCAACATAGTTACTAAAACAATAAAAAATATTATTGTAAAATAGACCTAAAAATATTTGAAATGTTTAACTAAGAAATAACTGTAAAACTAAAAAAAAAAAAAAAAAAAAAAAATGTATGGGAATAAAACTGACACCACTGAAAAGCTACTATTTTAAATTTTGAAATGGAGTAAAAATGCACAAAAACATTCACCAAAATTTTTGAGGAAAATCTTAACATTTTGAGTTATTTTTAATAAAAAATTTAACAAACAATTTGAAACACCATTTTTTAGTGAACTTCTACAACTCAAGAAGTAACTACTTAATAAATTAGATAATACAAGATCCAATAATCTACCCTGTAAAGAGTTTTGCACTTCTTTTTAACCCTACACCATATATATGTTCCAGGCTGAACATGCCCATATCATGTTAAAAGCTAATAAATTTAGAAAAAAAAAAAAAAAAAAAACTATCACTTAAATAAATTATGGTTATTTATTCAGTAGTAATTAGCATCATAAATAATGGGATTTAAAAAATTTAAAATCATAATTAGGGAAAGAAAACAATGATAAAGATTTTACTTAAATAACTCAAATCCCATTTTAAAATAAAAATATGGTAATTAAAAATCATTATAAAATACAAGGTGATTAAAAGTCAGGAAAAATTCGAATTCGTTAATTCACAAATAAGGGAAACATTTAGGAAGAAACCCTTTGCACAGATATGGTAGGATGAAATGATGCAAATAAAAAAGAGTATTCATGCTCATAAAATCAGTTGATATTGGTTGCATATGTTGCACTCTATAAAATAGATTGTGTTAAATCTGTTATATAGGATAACATTTTATGTATAATAGCAAATTACAAATATTAATAGATCATCTGCCATACAGGAACGAAAAGGCCAGACTCAGAATTATACTGTTCATAGCATTTTTCAGTTCAGATATTGTCAAATAACATCCTTCATTGCTATTATTGACACTATTTTATGTTAATGCACTACTCATGTCAAACATTTCCTTGAACAAAAGTCATTAGATACACCAGATTGGCAGAGATGAATAATTATGCATATAGAAAACATCTGAAGATAATAATGTTGCATTTTGCATTGCAAGGAAATAAGTAACACCTTCCAATGGCCTATAGATGTAGGAATATGATGTTTATAAATTCAAATTTTATAATGAAAATTTTGACTTCACTTGCATAAACTTTATTTGCATTTTTTTTCTCTTTTTTTTTCTTCTAAAATATGCATAATTTGTAAATATTTGATTTTTTCCTCTATTTTTCAAGATCTTTGGATCCCTTTTAAAACAAAAAGCAAATAACACTGAAAATAGACAAATACATTTATTTCAGAAATAACCTTACCTGCTAAATGAACATTGAATTTGGATTGGAAGGGTCTCATTGCAAGCAATTCTGTTTCAATTCTATCTTTTATGAATGGCAGCTTTGCAGTACCACCAGTAATGAATACATTCTGAAAGATAAAATATCTCTATTACAAGATATAAAAAAATAAAAATTTACTCATTAATTTATGATTTGCTTTATATAAATAAAACAATATATATTTTTTAAAGAAATCTAATGAACATATTCTTTGAGGGTGAAATAAAATTGGGTTTGATCAATTATGCATTGGTTTTTAACTGCTACAAAAAAACAAAAAGACGTTTTTTTTTTTTTTTTTTTTTCCGAAATTTGATGGGGGGAAGAAAATATTCTTGAACTTAAATACACAAATATTTGCATATTAAAAAATTATTATCAATGTAACTTCATTAGATATTTATTTATTATACATAATTATCAATGTGATTTTATTTTAAAATTGTATTACAGTATTCTAAAACAAGATTTCACAGATATGGTCAATCATTAACAGTGCTCAAAAAGCATGTTATCAAGTATTTCAATTAAATTAGTCTATTATTATTAGTCTACCATGCAAAATAAATGGAAGCTACTTTTGCACTGTAAATACATTATGCATAATTAGTGTCATACCTCTGCAAGTTTCTGTTGGTCATTTATAGTATATCTAGCTAAAACCATTTCAATTGTTTCAGCTAATCCAGCTTGCTCTATACCAACCATAGTGGGCTGAAACAATATTTCAGGAACCCTAAATAAAAAAATAAAATCACTATATGAATACAATAATTATTTCAAAGTTATTATTACAATCATAATAATAATATAATTTAATGTTATCTTATAATTAATATATGTTAAAGAAAAGAGTTCAATAAAAATGTATACACACTTTAATAAAAGAAAACTGTAAGTATTGAACTTAACTCAATTTAGTGCAAGACTCGTATTATAGCTGTATGATATCTTGTGGATTTTTCTTTGTGCATATCAAAAATTGCACCTGTATCTCAAATTTAGCACAAAATCGTATAAATATTAAGCATTTTGAATTTATATTTCATATTCACACTCCCATCAACCAACTACTAACCAAACCGGAAATATCAATTTAAAATGGCCTTCTAATCTTCAAATGACATTTATGTCTCAGCTAATATGTTTTACTATTATATATAAATAGTTCAGTCAAGAGAACACTGACATACATTGAGTAAATATTTTATTAAATATAAAGAAAGTTCAAAAAGAATATGAAGACACCATATATTAAAATGAGATAATGAATTAATGAACATAAATTAATAATTTATAGGAATACAAATACAGCCATCAAATTAGAATGAACTCTCCCATAAACAACATTTAAAAACATTTTCTGAGGTTTTTCAGCTTAAAAAAATAACAAACACAAACATCTGCAGACTATACACCTGCATAATGAACTCTCCAACAAACAACATTAAAAAACATTTTCAGAGGTTTATACAGAGCACTGGATGAGCTTGAAAAACAACATACACAAACACCTGCAAATTGAACTTTCTATTATTAGATTTATAATCAGAAAGATTTTAGCTATAAAAATAGGTTTCATGTGAAATAACAATAATTTGGTAAATCTGATTTACAAATTTTTTTCATTCTGTGAATTTTTTGTACTTTTTTATATGCTTGAGTCAAAAGTAATGATTGCTTTATTACTGCTAAACAAAACAATTGCATAGAAATAACAAACAATTAGCAATGAGTTATAAAAGCAATGTGTTGAGTCTTACATATGATTTTACATTCAGCTATGTAAATGTGCATGTAGTTGTCTACAACATTAAAAAGAAATCTTTTATACTATATTCCATATTTTAAGATACATACCTTATTCTTTCAAGACCTACATGTAGTTGATAATACTCAGCCAAGTTGAATGAAAAATTTGTTTCAGATCTGTGAAAAAAAAATGACCAAATAATATCACTGATTATCACTTGGGAAAAAAATATGCATTGTCTTAAAATTTAGAAAAAATAATACCTACTTTGAAAATTCTCGTTCATATTCAGCTAGTATTTCATCCAAAACCTTAATTTGTTCCTTTTTTTCTTCAAGTTCCATTGTCTATAGAGTAAAATAAATAGCAATAAAATCAAATTTTACTTTGATTCTAAATTATTTTCTAAAGTAAACTAAATAAATAATTTTTACTAATGCATTTTATATCATAAGAAATATTATTTTATGAGCATTTTTTCACATTAATATACTTTATTTACTACTCACATGCTCTTGAAAGGATTTCATTTCTACTGGATCAGCAAACACGCCTAAATTAATAAATGGAGTAATATATAAACTATATTTATAAATGATGCATTGATACTTCAAGTACAAAAATACATTCATGTTTTGAAATGCAACTTTAAAATGAATGTTTAGATACCTCCAAATAAATCATTAGCAGTAGTGAAGCTGAATCCTCCTAAATTGGTGCTTTTGAGTCTATCTGAGGACAATTTTTGACGAGCCTCAAACACTTCCTATAAATAAAATGAAGGAATCTTCTTAAAACTAACACAATTCCATAAAAAAAAATTAAACATTCTGAATTTCATTCATTCATAAGATCATAAAAGAAATTAGTTAAAAAAATATTTATAGTATTCTTCAAATAAAAACCTTTAAAAACATTCCAGAAACAAAACAGCTTCAGAGTATCTGATTTAAAATTGTATTACATTAGAATTTATATAAAATATTTTTTAACTTAATATATGAAGAAAAAATAATTACCTTTCTTTTTAGTTTTACAGCATTTAGCCATGTTTCTGCATCAGTAAAATTTTTCAGAACTAATTCTTCACACCAATTAGCAAAAGGTGATTCCTATAAAATAAGAATTATGGAAACATAATCATATTATCAAATCTTTATATCATATTTAAAAAATTGCTATCTTTCTAATTAGAGAAAATCAGACTAATTAAAACATTCAAGAAAACTACATTCTGAACAATACCTTAAAATTTGACAGAGAGTTAATAATAAACAATGATAACAATGGAGCTGATGTATAAAAAAAGATTTCAAGGTATAAAAATTTAAATTAATTAAAGCAAGTTATAATCAAAGTAAAATAAAATATAAATAATTTCCTTCTCCATATCTCCCTTTAAAAACTGGATAAATTCAACAAAAATTTGCTTATCTCTTATTTAAAATAAAATTAAAAAATATTAACTTTTGAAAATCCAATAGTTAATTAGATCCAAATTATTAAAAAATTACCAATTTTGCTAATTTTCTGCAGTAATTTTGATACTAATTACACAAGAAATATATTTTAAACCATTTAAAAACTCTGAACTTTACTTTTACAATGATGCAAATTACATTTCTATAAAAAAATTTATTAATTAATCAAAATTTAATAATAAAATTAATAAATGAAGAGATGATTTTAATGAGGAAATTTATAGATACTCCTTTGCTGGATATTTTGGTTAGACTTTGAGTCATTTAATTTTTATTTTCTGACATTTCTATTCTATTTTTTAAAAATATTTTTAAACAATGTTTTTTTACTAATTTTAAAAGTATTATTTGTGAATTATTTTTTTTTCAATGACAAAAATTTCATTCTTTTATTTAAATATATTTTTTTTAATTAATTTTATGCACAATTTGTAATATTTTTTATACTTGAAGAGCAAAAAACACATAGGAAGAAACTGTTACCAGAACTCATTAGCAAAATTTTGGTAGATCATTGTAATAAAAGATCAATAATTTATATCAGTAACAATTATTAATTTGGTTTACTGTCATGTTTTTTATTAATAAGAAATCTAACATTTATTTATTTCAAAATATATTCCAATATTTATATATTTTGTATTTATATAACAGATATTAATAGCTTATGGAGAAAAATTAGCTACTACCAGTTTTAAAAATTGTCTGATTCAATTGCTATTCTTAATTTTAGAAATAAATGTTTCAGACCATAAAAAAATTCTATGCATTATAAAGTTTTATGTAAAAGTATTTTTTTACACACAAAAAATAATTAGATATGAAAATATTTTAATTTCGAGGAACTTGAAGTAAATAAGTTAGTTAGACAATACAAGTTAATTCACAGAGAAGATATAAAGTTGAATTTACCATATTGATATCTATAAAATATAATATTAATATAAAATAACTATAACATTTAAACAATCTTTGAAAATACTACAGAATATTCTTTCATTTCATCAGTCATTTAAAAAATAATATTAGTAAGACATTTTGCAAATGGATTTTAATTTAAAAATAATAATTCAAGAGAACAGTAATAAAATATTTAATTTCTATACTTAATTTATAATGTTTCAAAACAGAATAAGAAAAATTGTACCTGAGGTTCATCTTGTTGACTTGCTATTAAATTTTTAAGTTTCCTAATATTGCAATTTAATTTTTTTATTCCAGCTTGCAGTTCTGCAGCAGTAGTATAACCAAGTTCTTGTAGAGCCTAGAAAAGAATAAATATATAAAGATTAAAGTATTAATGCTAAACATAAAAGTTCTAGAAAATAATTCTATAAAGCATTTAAAAATGAACTTTCAAAGGAGAAAGAATCACAAACAGTAAATATTTACAATTTAATAGTAAACAGAAAAAGTTTCCAATCGCAACTGTTGTAAGATGTTTTGAATTTTATATTTATTTGGAAAAGAAAAAGCAAAATATGTTATAGAATTAATGAGACACTGGAAAGAAAACACGATTTTCAAATTATTCAAAATCATCAATTGTTCAATTTAAGAATTTCCTTTTCCAGAAATATCTCTTTTTAACCAATCAGGATCAACAAAGTTAACTGGCTGAGAGAACAGAGGTTAATAAGATGAAAGGGCAAACAGTTAATATAAAAAGAAATGAAATAATTTTATTAGAAAATGAAGATTAGTAAAAAATTAATAATTTGAACAGCTGGAAGGTGATTTACTCTGTGAAAGAGTTATAAGTTACTTAGACAGTTAAGATAATTTGCTAAATAGAGGGTTTGCTATAAATTGAATGAGTAGATAGGATTAAAAAAAAAATTACTAGAAGGTATAAATCTATAAAGGAACCTTTTATTATATATCCATGATCAATAAATAAAAGCTATTAAGAGGAGAGACAGATTAGGGAGAAAAAAAAAATACTGTTTGCAGTTTTTAGTGACCTAGCTCTCTGGGGAGTAATTTATTTTACATTTACTATATTTCTACCAGACAAGATTAATTGCATAAATGTTTCATAACAAATGTTGTTTTCTGTTGTGCTTTATTTGTGTGTGAACATAAAGTCCTATTTTTTTTTTATTTTGCATATAAAATATAAGATAAAAGTAAAACCTGTATTGTAATGATACTACTTAATGCCTTTTAACTAATTAGTTAGATCACAATGTATAACACAGTTGATATAATAAAATATAATATGAAAAAAATAGAATATAATTCTGCTGAAAAATATAAGATAAATAAAAATTAGATTGATTTTAATTGTTTTTTATATTCATTTTTTCTCATGATGTTATTAAACTAGATTTTCACTAGGATAAAAACAACAACAACAAAAAAAAGCCAATTTAATGCAAAAATATTATCTTTTTCTTTCACTGATTTTGAAAAGTTAAATACGTAACTTTTCATAATTAATTCTGATACACTTTAATAATAAAAACGATCCTAGAAAATAAAAAAATATTGAGATGAAAAGATATTTAGATCTTTACACATTAACAAGCAGAATAAAATATTATATGTATTTTTTCAAATAAACCTACTAATATTGCTTCATCATCTCCATCTTCAATTAAGTCTTGTACTGAAAGATATTCTTGTAAACGTTCTTCATCAAAAGCCAACTAGAAAATAATTTTTCCTTTTAATTATGAGTAAAATAACGAAATTATGATCCTTTTTTTCTTTAAAAAGTATAATTTTTAATAAAAAATGCTTTACGAAAAGAATTTATTATTTATGAAAAGAAGATCACTTTTTAAATCAATTAAAAAAAACTGAACAGTTTTTTCAACGATAAAATGATAAACAATATAATCTATTCTTATGTAATATAGGACAAACAATCTAATGATGATTCATTGAAAAATTTTTTTTGATGGATATTTTAAAATATGCATTTATAATATTTCTTTCTATAAAATTTTGTATGTTTCTTTCTAATAATACATTTTATGACACAGTATACATTACATAACATTTTATGATTAACATACATTAAACAATTCAAATATAAAACTATACTTAAAAGAGATAATTAATAAAATTTGTAATTTATTCTAATTTCTTAAATGAATTTATAAAGCATAGTTTGTCAAAAACAGTCAACTGAAAAATTCATGCAGTTTCAAAAACACTGACATTTTATTTCATTTCCCCTTAAATACAATCTAACAAGTGTAAAAAAGTATTTTACCTTTTCTGCGCGTTGCTTAAGTCGTATTGCTTGTACTCTCTTTAGCAAAGCATGGCATTTCTCCATTTTACCACTATTACTATTTGAATTCGAGCCTGGAAGCTAATATGGAGTAAATCAAAGTAAAATTTTTGAATGGTCAACTTTTAAACTCAAAATACCAATTTTAGATATAATAACAACTATTTTAACTAACCAAGTTTTAAAATAAATTTTGAAAAAAAAAATCTACAATATATATAATCATTATTTTGTTTAGTTTAAAAAAGTTAGGAAAAATTAGAATAATTTAAATCTAAATAATTTTTTCCTACCTAGAAATAAAGAATATTGTATTGACTTCTAGTTCTAATATTATAAATAATAATAATTGCAAGACCAAGAAAGATATAATAATCAAATCAGGATGCACTGAGCATATGCAATAGTTCCTTTTGTGTTTTGTTTGCTATCATAGGCAAACAATCAGCAATTCTTCTAGCTTTTGTCGATATTGCTTCTAGGAAAACTGCCTAGCACCAGATATATTTAAAACTCTAAAATAACTATATAATTTTATGCACCATCAATCACTTCCAATCAATCGACTGTTGAAATTCACCTGTAAAGAGGACTAATGGGAAAGCAATATTTATTCCATTTATAGGTGGTAAGCTAATAGGATATAAGACTGTACAATTTATATTATATTGGTTTCTCAGGTAATAGGATAATACAGAAAACAATATTATTTACCTTTAATACTATCCAATAGATAGAACTGATCTGCTCAAGTAAATTTAATAACTCTTACTAATCATAAATTAAAGGGCAAATATTAGCAATAAAAATTTCCCTAATTTATTCAACGAATAGTTACAAGCATCAAATGACAAAGAATGGGTTTATTATAAAATCAAGAATCAGTAATGAGTGATTATTTGAATAGTGTCACACTGCAGAAGAGCTGCATTGCTCCAGAACATCTTCTACAATATTCATCATTGACAAAGCATAACTTTTTTAAAAATTAAAAGTAGAAGGAAAATATATAATACAAAATTGTTTGCTAGACACAAAAATTTCAACATACGGCAGTTTATTATTCATGCACATTAAATCATAAATGTCTTATTTTGAACAATAATTGATAATTTGCAAATATAAAACTCATCATTTTTCCACAGAAACTATTTCCAATAATAAATTTGTCATTTTCTATCAGCTTGTTTAAAATAAAATTAAAAATTACAAAGAAATTGATACTAACTGGAACATATGGTAGCTGAACAATACGAGTATTATTTTTAATGTAAGTTTCATTTTCCCACATCCGAACATCATCCATGTAATTCTGACTGAAATGCATGTGTTCTTGGATTAAACTCTAAAAATATACAATTCAAAAATTAATTTCAAAAACAGTTGGCTTGCAAGAAAAAAGTACAATAAGACTTATAGTCCATGGAAATGGTCATTTACAAAAGAATAAATAGCAAAAATTGCTTTTGATAAATAATAAACATTAGTGTCAAATAAAGGTCATGAGAAAAAAAAACAAGCAACATGGGTAATGACATTATGTATATATATAATCAATTCTTGCACAAAATAAATAATTTTATTACATAATTAAAATAATAAATAAAATGCAAAAAATTGAAATATTGAACAAACAATATTTCAATGAACCAATTAACAATTAACTGAAATGAATTCAGAATGAATTAGTGATTAGAGCACTTGCCTCTACTCGACTCAGAGTGATAGCTGAAGCATGTGCAGAATATTTCAATTGAAGAATTCGTTGAAAAAAATTAGCCATATTAAAGGATCCAATATTGATGCGTTTTGCATTACGAACATCAAACCTTGAACGAACAACTGGCAAAACATGGCAAGTATTGTAACCCAAAGATATGACTAAACCAAATAAACCTGTACAGATAAAAAGGAAGAATTAGAAGTTTGAATAGCTTTTGTAGGTTTGTTAAATAATATTTAATATCTAGAATAATATGCAAAAAAAGCTACCAGACAAAAACAGGAAAATAATAACATTAACTAATAAATAGGGAAAATTAATTAAATCACTTATTACCATAATTCTAAAATTCCATTTTATTTATAATTAAAGACTATTATCAATTTCAAAGAATAGGCTGAGTATAGAGAAATGGATACAAAAAATGAAGTACTTTTTAAACACCTTAATGAAAAAATATTAAACACATTTGTCATCGCATGGATCTAGAAACCCATATTTTCTAAACATAGGATTTTTTTCTGTTTTATACATTTATTTTAATTTTAAATATGAATTTTTTAGTTTTAATCTTTGACAAAAAGTTTTTATATTTTAATTGAAATATTTCTAATATAGTATGACGGATTTTAATAAAAATTGTTACAACATTGTTTAGAGAATGATTCGAGCCTCATCATTTGTTTACACACTAGTAATAATTAATACAAGGAAATTCCGAGAATTTCAGTTATGAGCGTAATAAATAAAATAAATATACACTACAAACAAGACAATGAAGGAGAGGAATTTTACCACTCCCTAACACAAATGTCTATGTTAATTACACAAAAGAGCTATAGTCAAAGTTACTGATTATATATTATTTCCAAAAACTTAATTCATCAATAACAGATAATGCTGACAGACTTTTTTTGCTATAATTTCATATTTAAGTCCAAAATTTAAATTTTAAAAAAACTGAAAAATATACTTAAATAACTTTTATGTCTCAAAATTTTTATGTGTTAAATTTAAAAAAAAAATTACACTTAAATGCAATTGACTACTTTCTTCTCTGTTTTTAATCTGTTGCATTAATTTTTAAAATCTGCAACTTAAATTTTTAAATGAAAATGACAAAAATCTGACTGCATTATCTGATATTGATAAATTAAATTGAATAAATATATACATGCAGCTTTATTTTGCCTATATTTTTATAATAAGCTAGATATAAAAATATTCATAAAAACATAATATTCTTAATAATAAGCATAGAAACAAGAAAGGGGTTGAAAAACAATATTACTGCAACCAACTTTAATTTCAAGTTTTTTTAATTATCATTTTTAGATTTCTTATTGGCAATTTCAGATTCTCAACTCATACATGTTTTTCCCTATTATTCTTCTTTGAATGTTGTTGCACTTTGCCAAGATAAAAAAAATCATTTACTTCACTAGCTTTTAATTCTATAATTTTTCCTTCCCTATCAGAAATTTCTATTTCTAAGTATCTTTTTAAGTCCAAAGAGTATATAGTAAAATACACTTTATTCATAGCACAGTAAAATAGAAATATTTTACAAATAAAAAATAATTCTTTAAAAGTGCAGATGTATTAGTAAAAAATTTCATACACCTGAATTTATTTTCAGTAGAATTTCTAAAATAAATACATTCATATTTATTTGCAAATTCACAGCTTATGCAAAACCATATAACTATTTTTTTTTCTTCTTTCCTTTATATATGAATAAAATACACAGTGTTTTCTCTGGCTATCTGAGTAGCCCCTTCAATTTAATATTTCCTCCACTTTGATTTTATTGATGAAATATAGGTGACCAACATTTTTCTGGAGCTTTCAAAGAGAGTAACATTTGAGAGTTGATAAAGGGAAAATTTTTCTATTACTATCACAGTTACTGCAAATTTCCTAAACATTTGATGGGCTATGAATCAAATTTTAGGTTATCAAAGTAAAAGAGAAATAGCAAGCATCAACATAAATCATAGAAAGTTTTCCGGAAATACTCAAGTCTTTTGAGAGATGGTAATCCAAGGATAAATGTTATTAAAAATTTATTTAATTATTTAATTTTTTTTAATCACATTTAGTGTAAAATTACAAGATTTAAAAATTTGACGATGCAAAGATATTGTTTATAACTTCATTACAATAAAAATCATTGTTACAATTTGTTTAAAAATTTAATTAAAAAAATATTGAAACTAAAAAAAAAAAAAAAAAAAAAAAAATTCATTCATTTAAACAAAATTGGTATCATGAAAAAATTATTATTTTTTATCGTTAAAGCAGTAAAAAAATTTCATGTGATAATATTTTAGATGTTATGGAAGAAACAATAAAATTTTGTTAATTTTTTAATTAAACTTCTAATTAATATTCAGGGAAATTCTTCATTTGTAAGTCTCTAATGCCCAAAAAGTAACTTCCTGCCAAATTTCCCTCCCTAACTTCAGTGACATAAACTGTGTTTTGCTCTATCAGTCAGGTAACTATTATATATATGTAGAAAGAGAGATTTTACCGAGAAATTGAGAAAATTGTGTAAGAATTAAAAAAAGAGAAAAAGGAAAAACCTCTTAAAAAAACCAATAAAATCCTTAATTTTTAAAAATTTCTTTTCAATTTTAAATAGAAGAGCTAGTAGGATTTTTTAAAAGTAAGAACTAACATTTGGCAAGATTGGCCCAACAAATAATAATTTTTAAAAAGTGGGAACATTTAAAAAATACAAGAAAACTTACAGCTCCAAACTTAAATTTCATCACACTAGACTTTATGCAATCAACCAAAGTAATTATGCACCACAATGCATTTTAATTCAATATTGTATGGCAAAATCCCTTTTGTAGGTCATTCAAGGGATTGTCTCAAAACAACATAATGATGAGAATGATGACTGTATGTATAACATACTAGAGGCTTCACAATAATAAGAATAAAAGCAGCTAAATATCACACATATTTTTCATGTGTGATTTTACAGCAGTTTGTTCTATGTTTCTTTTGCAAGCCAAATAATTATTTTATTCTTACTTTTTTCATAGACTGGTGCTAATTTGCATATTCTTCTGTAAGGACCCATAAAGGGCTATACATTACTAGACACAATTACAATAAATTCTTCGCTATCTAGAATTGAAAAACGTTTTTTGAGTTGTAAAAAATTTGACATAGTTCCTATTTCGTACTGCCTTTTGAAAAAACCATTTCAATCTACAGCAGTTTGTTGAGGAAAAGAAGGAACAGGGAAAAAAAATTCCCTAAACATTATCTCAACATGTACTACAATTCCTGGATCCTTTACCTGATTTATTCCTCTTCATCAGTTTTCTTCCTTGATACAATTGGCCAACAAAAGTTGATGATCATGTTTTCTATTTATCATATTTCATTATCATATTCAGTAGGGTAAAAATCCCTTCACCTTTTAAGAAAATTAAGCATTTCTAAGGTGCTTAAAAATGATTTCCAAATCTAAGCACTTTTCATAATATTCCAAATTTAAGCACTTTTCATAATATCACATAGACAGAAGCTTTAGCTTTACATAATTGAAAAAAACATTTAGATAATAAAAATAAGATATTGATAACTGCATTTCAGATGAAAATTCTCACACATAAAACTGCAAATATTTTCTTAGTATTAAATGTCTATTAACCAGCACTGTTTTAAATTTCTTCTATAAAACTAATAACATTGAAATAAGAATATGATTTTAAATTGTATTCACTAGATAATTAATACAATAAAGAAGTTGAAAAAATCTTAAAACATGATTTAAAATAATTACAGCTTTTTACTTTCTGACAACATAATTATCAGCAACAAATGTTATTAGCAAATCCATTAATCCTTTCCATAACTTTTTTCATTTACTATTTAAATACCTTGTATTAAATATTTTAACAATAGAATCCTTTATTACTATATTCAATCACTACACATGATCCAGAAATAGTAGTATGTTATAGTCTGTGTATTTTTTGAAGCCGAATCAAGGTCACATTTTCTACCTGGTAACCGACTGTCTGCCTCGCAACGCTGAGGCAGCTAATAGTGTTACTCTTTTTCTTTTTTTTTACACAGCTGTTAAGATATTCCAAAAAGGTACTGGCATCGGAAAAAAAACACACTGTGTCGGAACCACGGCAATGGAGAAGTGAAAGAATGAAGAGTAGGCAAAACGAGTGTCCTTGAAACGTCTACAGAAATTACACAGACTATAGTGACATTTCCTCCTCTTACTGGAATAAAAAGCCAAATTCTTAATTTTTTTTCTTAAATTATTGCTGTTTTTATAGTGTCAACAACTTGAGATTTCACTGTATACTTTATTTAATAAAGATATAATTTTAAAAATGATACCTTTCGACTTTGCATTGTAATTATAGAAACTGAACAATGAATCCACCCCATAAGAAACTTGAGGCACATTGTAGCATTCAAATAACAATTCAGACATCACTAAAAATAACACAAAAATATAAAATAAATCTGATTAAAATACTAAATTGCAATACATAATAAAATTCATGTTTCAATCATTATTTTTTTATTCACCACATTTATTCACCACTAGCATTATTCCAATTTATAATTGCCATATTCCAAAAAATAACTAGCGATGGTTGTTTTTTGGAACATGACTTTATTTATTTAATTTATAAAATAAATTATATAATTATAATTTATTTAATTACATAAAAAATTAATAAATTAGGCAAAAAAATCATAATCTCAAATAATAAATGGTGAAATGGAAGAATCTATAATAAACAAAATTGCATAACATAAGAATATTTTCTAAATTTTATTATAATAAAGAAGTTTTTTTTCTTTTTTTCTTCATGGCAAACTTATAAATTTAAGCAAGGGGAAAAAATCATGATTTGTAATAAGTGACTATTTTAAAATCAGATTTAAATTGTTTTAAGCAAATTACTAGTATTAGTGTGTTAAAATAAATTATTTTTTTTTTACATTGCCTTGAATAGTTAGGATTGCAAACAGCTTCTGACATTACAATAGGATGATTGACACATCCACTAGTATGAATCCCCAGATGACTGAATATATAATCCAAAATTGTTTCCTAAAAAAAAGCAGAAGAATTGAAGTTGAAGGAACTTTTCTACTATAAAAAGAATATATAAATAAAATTTGCATTTAAATACATGAGAACAAAAATTTCACTAATAATAACAACCCAGTTAAATATTTCCATAAAATAGAAATTGAGGTACGATTATTACATAAAAATAGAGACGATGATTTAAGATAAGGAGCATAATACTCAATAATGAAATAAATAAATAAAAATAAAAGAACTCAACATTTTAGCCTATATTAGAATAAGTGTTACTATAAATACATTCAATGTCTATTTTCTTGATAAAAGGGAATACTTCAATGTCAGAAAATAGCACTCTAATATCCATAAATTGTGCATGCACATTCTACAATAAGAAATTTAAACTTAGAAATAATAAAGTTATCTTACTTGCACATCAAACTGTGTAACGACATTTTTATCAAACTGTGTCTTCAGCAACCATCTGACAGTTTCAATATTTTTTATGTCATTTCCAACTTGCGTTTCACTTTCCTGAAAATTAAAGCAAGTTTAAAATGTGCCTAAAAAATAAAAAAAAGATTGAGAAATAAGTAAAAAAAATGTAAAGGTAACTTTTTTTGTGTTCAGAATGACATTAAAAATTAAGATGTAAACTTTGTAAATTTTAGATAGAGTCCTTGCTTTTCCAACATAAAATAAAATAAAATAAGGATATATTATTAAAAAACATCACTTTCTTTAAAATTAGGATTCTATGATATTACGAAACTGAAATTTATCAAAATTAATTGAAAACACAAACTTCAGATGTATTTAAAAAAAAGGCTTTTGTTCTTTCTTGTGTATTTTGTAATATACATAAGGGAGGGAGGGGGGATTTTGCACACAGTTATGCTTCAAATTTAAAAATACTATATCCTTAAAAAAAAAAAAAAAACCTTAACTATTTATTAGATAATTTTTATTTATTTACAAAAGAAAGGGGGGGAGGGGTATGCAAGAATAACAGAAACTGAATAATTCTGTTCATTTCAACAACCAAATGTTTTAAACAAATTCAAACTATTCATAGACAAAATGAACAGAAGTATGAAACTGCATTTATTCATAGAAGTATATTATAGAATTATTTTTGACATACTTTTTTACCACGATGTTTAGCAGCAATATTTCTAAAGACAAGAGGTGGTTTTTCATTAATAATCCAGCCAGCTTTACAAAAATAAGAGCCTAAAATGAAGATTAAAAATGTTTATTTAAACATATGTCTTTACTAAGTTTGGGGAAAAAAATTAATAATAAAACTGGAGAAAGTTTATTATTTTTCATATTGTATTTACAAAAAACAGCACTCGGGTGCATATATATATATATACTTTGTGTTCCACAAGAAATGCAGCGTCTAATTTTGCAGATTCGGATAGAACACGTCAAGATGAGTATTTTGATGCATAACATGTGGGGCCCCCGAATATAGTCTCATAGTCTAATTAAGGTATGAAACTTGTGTCATGAAAACTTCAAGAAATGAGAACAAAACCGAATGAAAATAAATGTTTATTGAGAACTTTCAATACAATAGATTGTTGGCCGTTCGAAGAAACAAAATATCGAAGTTCTCAATTGTTTTCCGCAAAACATCTGTTCCGATTTCCGTTATCTCAGTTTCAATTGCTGCTCTCAAGTCGTTCAACGTTGGGGGCTGTATGTGATACACTATGTCTTTCAAGCGCCCCCATAGGAAGGTTGCCATTCTCTACCATTATTTGTTTCGTAATAGAATCTAAATTTGATCAGTCTATCGTGAAAATGTTAAGCTAAGAGATCGAAGTGCGGTGAGGTCTAGTACTATCTTGCATAAACTAATTATCTTTTATCTTGTCTATGGCATGCAAGAATGGGATGTCACTGTCATTAAAAAACTTTCACTTTTTGAACATTAGATTCTGTTCTTGCATGCATCTCTTCGCTAGCACATTGTCCGACACAGTGCCGGTTTCTTTCATTTGTTCTTTTGATCGAGGTGCCGTTTATGCTGTGGTGATTGCTGAATTTTTTCACCACATTCTGACATGATTGCTATTCATGATAAGTCAGTACCATGAAAACTAGTTCAATTGAATATTTGCTCATTTCAGAACCACAATAAATATGCACACTACACACAAACTTTTTACCGAATAACGTGCGACTCAAACCTGTTTTCTTTCTCATCAATCCAGTTTTCTAGCCTTATATGCCGCTGCAGGAGTTTGCATAATTATTTGCAAATATGTTTTTCCTCCCATTGGTTGACACGAATTTGTGCAATCACCAAGGGAAGTTTCCATATTGGACAATCGTCGTATGCAGCATAATTTGGAATACAAACTGTCCAATTCATAATTAACATTTTTTATGTAATTAGACTATGACGCTATATTCAGGGACCCAACATATTATATATTAAAATACTTGTCTTATACTTGTCTCTATCCAAATCTGTAAAAATT
This sequence comes from Argiope bruennichi, assembly GCF_947563725.1. Taxonomy (NCBI): domain Eukaryota; kingdom Metazoa; phylum Arthropoda; class Arachnida; order Araneae; family Araneidae; genus Argiope; species Argiope bruennichi. The sequence goes on from NC_079153.1 coordinate 120,172,606, forward strand.
AGGCGCTGCATACATTGTGGGACACCATATATATATATAAAGTAGTTTTAATCAAAAACTTAAAAACATGGAAATTTTTGTTATAATAAATCCAATTTTTACTAATTAAAAACTTTAAACAGAGTGAATATAGTAACTTAAAAGTTTCAATTCCTGAAATTTGTATTCCTAACATTGGCGAAAAATTAAAAGAACAGAAAGAAAATATTAAAAGGTTTTTGAATTTTTGTTGCAGAAATACTTAAAATTAAACAAAGATTAATTGAAATTTCTAATTTAGTTTACAGCAGATATTTTGGGATAGATTTCCAACTCTGAACAAAGCTCAGAAGATCAGGATGACATTTAAGTCACACTTCTGCACCTTACTAATAAAAAGATGTTTGACTATTGACACCAACTCTGATATGCATTTAAGCCATCTGAATGAAGGATCTTTAGTGAAACTGAGTTTCAAACTTGGGAACTTCTAACTTAAGATCCAAGATCTTACTATGAGGTCATTTCAGTACTATATTGAAATTTTCAAATTATTATGAAATATACTATATTTTTCTCTTAAATTATCAATAAAACATCAACAAATATTACTTCAAATAAAGAAAGTTATATTTTGAAAAAGTATTGGTTTGGATGATACACTTTTTTCAGATGATCTACTGATTTTTACTATCATATCATGTACGCCTTAACATTAATAAAAAATTCAGCTCATCTACAAGGCACTTAAATCAAAGATGGATAATTATGTGGAAATTAATGATAAATAATTGTAAATACCCTATATAAGAGAAAAAATATTGACAATAAATGTACAATAGATACTAAATTAGATAAACAAATAAAATCTTTTAAACATATTTTCATGATTAGGAAGGAACAATCATAATGATATTAGATGAATTCAACTGAGATACCAATAATAACAATATTATAATGAAAATACATGATAATAATAATTTTTTTTAGAATTTCTTGAAAATATTCTAATTTAAAAACTAAGAAGGAAAAAGACAAAATAATTAATAATATTTAAAATAAAAGTAGTAATAAAATGATATACATTTCTAAAAAGAATTTTTTCTTTCTTTTTTTTTTTTTATTTCATTCTATGAATAGTTGATTCAATAAGCAATTAGCAAGTTTTGAATGTATTATTAATTATAGTCAAATGTCATCAGTTCATTTTCCATTATATTTCATATATTTTTTTAGATTTGATCAAGATATTACGACAATTCCAATAGTTTAAAAAAAATTATTATTAAATATGCTAAGAGATTTTCTAAACCATTTTATTTCATAATATATTAATTTTTTTTTGCTCTATTGCAAATAAGAGTAAGTTAAGATCCGGTACAGATAAGGAAGTTTAAGATCTTCAGTCTGGTTTCGGAATTCAAAGTGTATCACTAAAATCTGAACTTTGATAGGTTTGTGCAAAAAAGCAAAATTTAAAAGTTTCGACACATCATAAATTCTTTACATCAAATTATGAATCTAATGTATCATTCAAAAATGCAAGTAATTAAATAATTTAAATGCTAAAAGAGATTGTTAAATGAAAATAAGCATTTCTGAAGGTGCATTCAGATCTGAATTATATAATAAATAGACACAATAACATGCTGAACATTATTTAAAATAAAACAGATGAACATTATATATTTTAATAAATACATTCTTTTATAATAAGAATAAGTCATTCAATTAAAATTAAGGAAATAATTAGCAACAAAACACAATAAAATGCTTTTCTAATCAATATCAATAAATGCTTTTCTGATCAGTGATATTGCAAAAAAGTTGGCAGTTTAGTAAAGTTTATTATTTAGATAAATTTATTATTTCTCAGTATGAAATTTAAAATGCTGATAGTAAATGCATGATGACAGCTTAATGAATTGTATTTAGAATGATTAAAATTTGGATAAAAAGAAAGTTATACCATTATCAATTATAATAGGCATTCTTGATTTTGACAAGTTCTCTGAATAAACCATATAAGGATCTGGTTTAACTTGATGTGCAGGTATGGAATATATCTTCACTAAAAGAGAGAAAGAATAAATAATTAGGTAAAATTTTACTTGTTTAAGGTCACAAGGATAGCATTAATGTTTCAAACAGTCATTCAGAATAAAGAACACAAAAATAAAATACAGTATATTTTCAATTATGAGCTAATTTACATATAAACCAATGAAGTGTGTGCATTTTCAAAAATAATAATGTGCTCACTGACATAAAAAACCATTTTTGTGTTAGTACAGAGACTATCAAAGTATATGATAATATGACATTTAACAGCTTACAAGCTGATAGAAAAGTACCAAATTTTTGGTGAAAGTTTAAACATATGTACTAGAAATACCACCCACAGATAAATATTTAAATAGTTATTTTATTAATAATTGGCCATTTTTTATATAAATTAAATAAAATATAGCAAAAAGTATTAAAAAATTAGATCACTGAACTATAATTTTCAAATTTTGACGTAAATTTTCAAATTTTTATTTTTTCAAATAAATTTGAAAATTAGTTAAATACGAAACCGGAATATCCAACATAAAATTATTATTTTCAACTAGATTTCATAAAAATAAACCAATATTAAAATTCAAAGAATGATAACTAAATTTAATTAGAAAAAAATTAAAATGCAAACAATCTTAGAATTTTTATTTTTGATAGTTAACAACAGAAATACATGCTCAACAGCCAACAAAATTGAAATTTGATTTATTTACATTTATACTGAATAACTAGCAATTTTTAATATTTATTCGCATACGGAAAGAAAGATTTATTATTTTATTTCGTTTTACCACAGAAAATAAAAACACAAGCATTTTGGTTTTTATACCTGTTTCTGCCATTCTTACAAAGATTCAAATTAAACAGATTTCATAAATTATTTTACTCAGAAAAAATGCATATTTTAACTTGATTTGATTTGATTTTGAAGTTTTTGAGATTTAAGCTCACTTCAGTTGCTTTGCATTTTTTGCCGCTGATTGCATTTGTAAATAAACAAACCGAAAGAGAGTTGAAGCATGAGTTTGGGTTGAAATGTTTCACATGTGTAATAATCACTTGTAATTCAAAGTTTTTAGCAATTACTAAACGTTTCATAAATTCTAAATAAAGCATATTCAATTTATTGAGATCAAATTTTGAATAAACAGTGAAATTCGATAGCATTTATTTGCATATAATATTATTCAACTTTTGAAACTTGTGTTATAAGTTAGCCATTCATATAAAACGAAGCATTTGTGCTCAATATCTGGCAATACTACGGTACGACCGAAAATGAAATATCAGAATTCTCATTTTACTAATGGCGGCCGCTGAGAAGGATCCGGATTATGCATTTAGAGAACCTTCTATTTTATTACTTCGTTCGTCACAAAGTGCTGTAAATAAATATGATGTGCTGCAAGTAATAAGATCTGTTATCAGAAGGTAAAATATATTTTGGTTCTAATATCATGTACCAAACATAACAAATCTTAAAAAACAACAACTTTGTTTACGATGTCATATGATGTAAATAATTCTATTATGTAATATTGTTAAAAACATGCAAATGTATTTTTAATTCCGAAAGTTTCTGCAAATCATTGTTAATGTGAAATCAGTATTGTTGAGTGCTGTACAATTATCGAATTCTCGCTTTAATTGAAAATATTTCATTGCGACTGTTGTCTGAAGTTGCTCAGTTTCAGTTTCACTCTATAAATATACCCAAGTTTGGAAAGTTTTGAAATTCACCATGACTCTCAAATTTTCTAATTATTTATCAGTAATTATACAACGGTATATTGATGAGTATATTAATTACAATTATTTTGTTTTTGTTTTCGTCGCCCACATCAAATTATGATATAATTCTAAGAAGATTAAGTCAGTTTGAAGTTAAATATATGGCAATGTTTTAATATGACATTATCTCTTTAAAAGTTTTATTTGATTAGCTAAAGCTAGCTTAGATCTGCTAAGAAATTTTGTCATTAATTTCTAATTTAAATGGGTTTTTTAAATACTTACAAACAAGATTATTTATGATTTACCAACATTTTAGCAGAAGTCAAAATAAGCCTATTAAAATTATATTTCATTCATGAATTTTTAAATAAATTCATTGAATGATTTTTTTTTTCATTCATGAATTTTAGAATTTTTAAAATTGGGATGTTATTAGTACTAAGGGAACTTATTAAACTCGCCAAACTGATATGGTGAATTTTTAAAAAAAAATCGTAATTGGCGATTTATCTTTAAAAAAGTAGAACTTCTGTATGCCTTATTTCCTTAATTAGTGTAATATACAAGGTACATAGCATCATAAAAAGTGCTTGGATTTTAAAACCACTTAAGCACTTTGAGAATGCTTGATTTGAGGAAACGGTCTTAAAAAAGTGATTAATTTTCTTGAGAAGCATGAAGAAGGCTTCTTGTTTTGTTCCTTGATACTTTGAATATAATAATTTTTGAAAGTTGATTGTAATGGTTTATTTACTGGATGTATCAAATAAAAAAACGACAAAAGGAAAGAATTTGGAGATGGAATACTGGAGTTTAAACACATAAAAATGTTTAATGATTCCCCCCCCCCATTCTCCCTTTCTTCAACAATGTGCTATGTGCTGGAATAGTTTTTGTATGGAGGAGTGGGACAGATTTCACAATTTTTTTTTTTTTTCATAAGTTTAGATTTACCAAGAGTCCAGTCTATAAAAATCTAATAGTACATTTAATTTATTAAAAAAATTACAATAACAGTAAAATATAAACAACTACTTTTATTTGCATAGTTAAAGATTATAACATTTTTGTACCACATTTCCCTTATATGAGCAAAGAATGGGACTAGGTGTGAGAAATTTAAAATTAATAAATAATGTATTGATATCTTTTTCATTCAATGATTTATGGTTTTGGGCATATCTAACAAGAGCTGATTTTGAAATTTTCATTTGTGCTGCATAACTTGAAAATTTTCATTTTCTTTTACAACAATTTTCACCGACTGCACTATGTTATATTATATTTGTCTCTTTCTAGATGCTTTTTCTTCCATATTTTTGGCATTTTTATATATATATAAAAAACGATTAAATTATTAATTCTTTAATTTAGAGTAACAAAAGTTTTAATAAAGTTTCATAGCCTTATTTTTTTCATTCCTTAATGTTTATTTTATTGCTTATTACATTATTATATTTACAGTGGAATTTCTCTTAACTGAAATTAAATGGTAGGCATGATTTTAGGTAGGATTTTTTTTTTAATGTGAAATGTTACAGAATGATCTAGAATATGAATTCATGCTTTATATAATACAATTATTAACAAAAATAAAGAACAACAAAAAAATATTTAGAGGCACTGGTGCTCTTTTAAAAAATAGTAACATTTTATTTAATGCTTTTTGTTTTGGTTAATGGAAGCCCAGCTTTTTTATTGTTGTATGTTATTGCTTTATATTATATATACTTACTTGTATATTTTAATAAATTTAAAATCATCAGCTTCCTATCACAATGTAGCACACCAACAACTAATTTTACTAAACAACATGAAGAAAAATTAAAAACTTTAATCATTAGCTATTTAGAAAATGTATTGAAATGTAATCGAGCATGTCCCATTCCTCCCACTGCTGAATTTTCTTTTAAAATGCATATCACATAATGCATGCTACACTTAAACTTTAAATTTTACTGTTAGTTTATTAAAACTGTAAATTTGAGTTTAATATTCATTTAAAAATATTTTTATTTCAAAAATAATAAGATAGAAAAAATAAGATTGTGCAAATATAAATTTAAATATTAATATTTAAAAAATACACATTTTAAAACAATTTTTTAAATAAATTTTCAATAAAAAAATATGTATTATTATAAAACAGAAAGCATCCTATGCTTAGAAAACAATTATAAGTATTATAATTATTTACTATTGAGTATAATTATATACTCAATTTATGTATCCATACATGTACAAAAGTGCTTAATTTTTGCAGCAGTTTCTCACTACATACCCAAATATAGTTTTGATTAAATTCCTTTCTATCAACAATTTCCTATCTGAAATTATAAGTTATTTAATAGTGTTGCATGTTTTTCTGCTGTTTTAAAGTTAAAATTTCATTGTAAGTTGAGAGAAATTTGCATCATAAAAGTTTTATGAGAAATGAGATGTTTCTCTTTTTGATGAATTGTATTTGTTATATTTTTGCAGGCAACAAGTATTTCTAGATCATGAAGATAAATATGAAAATTTCTTTGCTTCATATGCTGCTCTTTCAGCACATTACATCACTTCAAATGCGTTTCATAGTTAGTATTGAAATTCCTTATTTTCTAAAATATTTTAATAAAAGTTATTTGTTTTATAACATTTTTATTTTTTATTTTCACAGTACCTAAAAGTCAAGTGAACATTGCTGCACAAGCGTGTAAAGTTCTTTTGCAATATTTTTTACAGAAACTTCAAAATTTTACAGAACGATGTTGCATCTCTCAGGTATACTCCCTTTCCTTAATTAAATTTTATGCTAGCCTCTGTGCTTGCAAAATTGTTCACTTTGAATGAATTATTAAATGATGACATGATATCTTTCTTTGCTGTCTGGATATTGAATACCCCCTGAAACATGAATTAAAATGAATTTTAAGATCAAATCTAAATAGTTCAAATTGTGCTATTTAACATTATGACATTCTTGGTGGAATTACTGGAACGTAGTCACAGAGGAAGAGGATGCACTTGCATTTAACGATGATGAATTTGATACAAAAGAGATTAAAAAATTAAATTTGCAATACGTCTGTTTAACTATATACATGAAAATATGTTCCCAATATTGTACTGTTATTAAAGGAATTCCAAAAGCGGTTGAAGCATGAGGAACATTGATAAATCATTTTCAAATGGATTCTAGAAGGTATGTTTTCTCTGTAAATGGGTTGGAATTTATAAATGAGCAATTTCACAATTTTTGTGATAAACTGTGTATAAAGCATGAAGAGACTAATATTTACACATTCAGCAGAATGGTGCAAACTACTAAATTAATCATTCTTTTGTTGATGAAAAAGTTGTCAATTTTTAGATAATGGTTTAAATCAAGATTTTGGATTGGAAGTCCATTTATATTTTGTATATACCAGAAATAGAACTTACTATTCAAATTAAAAACTCCATTTGAGTTATAGACAGAAAACAAATTATTTTAAATATTTCAAGTGTAAAGCATCGACCTATACTCTTAAATAACTTGAAAAGAAAGTAAATATGAGATCAAAGTAAGAGGTGTTAGTTATTATGTTTTTAAATGTAATTGTATTTGATATGATTACCAGAAACTTATTTAAAAATATAAATAAGTTATATTGAATTGCCATTTATAAAACCAGATTCAAATAATCATAAATTTGTGCAAATAGAAATTATTTTGTATCCTATGTGACAATATTCTATGTGACAAATAGAATTGCTTTAAGACTGGCAGTGATGGCAAAATCACTCCTGCTGAAAATAATAGTGAACCAGAATCATCCAGGGAAAAAGTGATTAACTAAATAAAAGCCTGTCTGCAGAGATAGGGAAAAAGTTAGATTAATTTTGAACTTTGTTAAATAACCTTAAATATTGTGCATTACTTTTCTTGTTGCTGCAAATATCTATTTTTTTCCTATCAGCTCTGCAGACAGACTTTTATTTAGTTTACCACTATCATTAGTTATCTATTATTATCTATTTAGTTATCATGAGCATGACAACAGTGCTAGTTTTCATGATGCACCTAATGAATATAAAGATACTCTTCTTATGGGTGGAAGAAAGGGGGGAAGGCGGAAATGGGAGTTTTTAATATACAGATTGATGGTAATACACACGTCACATTGGTTTGAAGTAAGCAATTTTTTATTGCATACTAGAATTAATGCCTAGGAATTTCTACACATTCAACAAATCTTAACAAATGAAGTAAAGGGGTTATACATTCTGTTTTAGAATAAAGGAAGGGGAAAAAGAAAAAAGAAGGTTGAGACAAAATAGGGGACTTCATCTTTTATTTGCCTTTCCATAGCCAAAGTGATATTATGTTAACTCAGTAATTCTATGAAAAAAAAATCAAAATTTGAGGCAGGTTTTTTCTAGTTTGATTGATAGTTCTTGATTGCAATGGGATCTTCTTTGTCTATAATTTTAAAGAACACTCAAAACAAATTTATTAAAATTGGATTTAAACAAATAGTAATCTATGAACAAGGGGGAAAAAAATGTTGAAAGACAATATTAGCAGTGACCTTCAATTTGCTCTATGAAGGGAAAATATAATGAATCAGCAAAAACATACAATAATAAGTGCAGATCTCAGCTAATTCATTTTTGCTTTTTATTCATGCTTAGGTTTATTAATCGTATGGAATTTTTCTTTAAACAAGCATCATCATTGAAATATAGTGTGTGATATTAACTTCTATTAAATTAGTTTTGCACCATACCCTTTGTGAAATTGTGTTCTTTTGGTAATATTTTTTTACAGAAATAGAATATATCACTGTAATAGACTTTTATAATTTTACTGTATTGATCATGTTTAGGATTTTTTTTTTTAATTTCTTATGAAAATGATTTTAACAGTAATGTAGATTTCATATTTACTTAAATGATTAATGTCAATTAAAAAAAATATTAGATTTGACTTTATATAATGAAATTTGTTTTACAGAAACAAATAGTATCCATCATTTATGGATTATGCAACAATTCAAAGACTCAGGTTTTGTCAAGAACTGAAGTACCATTATTAACTCTTGCATTAAAATTGGCAAAAGAGCCTCCATCTTTTGCTATTAGGAGCAATGAATACCAAGGTAGTAAATTTTTCATTTCAATTTATTGCTAAATAAGAAAAGATATTTTTTCAATGTTAATTTTTTTATCATAAAAATTAGCATTATTGAGTGTATTGAGGCAGACAAATATTACTTGTTAACACATTGATGAACTGTACAACCTTGGTTGGCAGTGCCTGCTGAAACATTACTAAATTTCATACATTGCCTATAGGCACAGCATCATAACACATGGTTATAAAATTATGTGATATGGCAGAACGGATTACGCCGTTTATGTCATAAGGTATTCTGTTGTATCATTTTTTTTAGCTTGATGCCTGAGGGCATACTGTCCATCAACGTGTTAAGTATGGTTTTTATTGAAATGATTTCAATGCAGTTTAGGATTTCAATATTTTTTTATGCATATAAATACTGAAAATTGCTAAAAAAATTTTGTCATAAAGTTTATTTGTTATCAAATTTTGTTTAATTTATATTTAAAAATAAGCTAAATAAATAAAAATCCTCTAAAATGAATTTTGTCTGCTAAAACAAATATTTTAATTCCATTTTCTGTGGGTTTTTTTTAAAAATTCATTTAGTGATTTTACATCTTAAATATCTTATTTATGTAAAAATAACCTGACTTTTTAAACTCAGATTTGGAGATGAATATATTATTTGAATACCTAAATTGTAAAATTTTGTATAAATATTTCTGATTACTCTTTTTTGTCAGTGTTTTACTATTACCTTTTCCCATGATAAAAATGTGTTCCATTTAAATCTTTGTTTTTGTTCAATTTTACATTTTTAATTAATCTTTCAGTCAATATAAAAGAAAATTTTCTTTCAAATATGAAAGAATCTTTTAAATATGAACTATGTTCATTTGATGATATCGAGTTTAATCTTCATTTAGATGGTCATGATGTCACAAAAGAGTCAAAACGTCCTCGGCTTGATCCAAGTGCTAATATTTTGGAGCAATTAATGACACCTATGCTGGACACTCAAAATGCTCAGAAGCAAGAAGGGCCAGTTGAAGTTGTTGATAAAGATGGAGATACTACTATTATTCATATTCCTGATCCTAGCCAAGAATGCAAAGTAAGATGAAAGTTTACATATGGATAGTATTGCTAGCTGTGAGAGTAAAGTGAATGGCAAATGGAAATTGTTAATTATGTTTAGGCTAAAAAATGGTAAAATATTGGATTGTATAAAAAGTATTTTCTAAGCATAGAACATGGAAAATGGTTTCGATGTTATGTGTTAGATTCTTTTGCCCGCTTATCTGTTATTCTGGTGCTACTTTTAGCTCATTGCTTATTGAAAGGAGAAGGAAAAACTGTTCTCTCTTTTCAAGTGGAAATGTTGCACTGTCCTGCAAATTCCTATTGTTGTTCTAAATTTTAACTTTTTATTTATCAAGTTTTTCTTTGAGGACAGAATACCATAACACCACTATTATTTTTGCATATTTTTCTGACTACCCATTTGACAGTTAAAATAAATAGCTAGTGTATCTAGGAAAAATAAAATTATTTTGATAATTATTTTTTCTGATTTCATCCAAATTTTAACTTTTATGTATGTAGAAAATGCAGTTAAATTACTATATGAATTTCAGAATTTTATTTTTAATATGATTTGCCTGCATATAGTTGCATTATCCAACTACAAAAATAAAAATATATAGAAATCATGTATTTTTAAAAAAAAATTAGATATAATTTTTGATTAATAACTATTTGAGAGAAAAAATATATTATATTTTATTATTTATAAATTAGATATAAAAGCCACATTGTATTTATAAAATCTTCTTTGATTTATATGTGTAATAATGCTAGCTTAGGATGAAATGGAATTATAACACCAGCAGTGCATTGAAATTTTATAATGCCAGTTGAGAGTTAAAATATTTTAACATTTTATATTAGTTGCCTATTACTGGTTTACCAGAAAAATTGTTATACTTAATCTCTTATACTTAACATGATAATTTATACTTTTAAGTGTCAACTTGTGACAGACATTGAATGTTAATAACTTTTAATTTATTGGATTCATGAACTTTCCCAATGGAACCTTAATTCTAGTTTCATGACATCATGCTACAGTTAAAAACTTAAGAGCATGGATAATTTATTTAAAATTGCACATTGTTTTTTACAGTAACATTATTTTGCTTTCTGATTCCTCAGTAAGTTGTGCAAATAATAAGCAATTCCCCCCCCCCTTTAGTTTTCAATAATGGTAGGAAATCACACTATTAGATAATTGACAAATTAATGGAAACAGTTTGGATTTCATCACATCAATGAAAATAGGTTGTTTAAAATAATGCTAATGAATTTATCACTATATAGACAATTTTTATAATTTTAAAATGGTATAAAAATTGGTTTTGTGAAATAATGTATTCAAGAGTTATTCCAGGAAAAAGCCAACATCTTGCTTAATTTTTAATTAAAATTTAAAAGAAAAATTCAATGAGTACATTTCTGTTGTGAAAGATAATTTTATTTGCTCTCCCTTTGCTAATTTTTTTAAACTTGTACGAAAAGCATCTTAGTATTCAAAACTAAAAAAAGTTTGAAATTGATTTATTTTTCATTAAATACAACAATTTTTATTAATATGTTTTTATAATGATCCTCAAATAATGTGTTAGCATTTATATTCCTTTTTTGAAAAATTGATAAAGACAGAATTGTCTGTACACTTTTTATTATCTTTGAAATTTCTTAATTTTAATCATTTAATTATTTTTTTAAATTTAATTTATTTATAATTTAAAATTTTTCAGATTTTACTTCTATCTAAAAACAAATTGGCTCTGCAAGTATTAAATGGTGTAGATGTCCTATTAGACACTTGTCTTCAACTTCCATCAATTGCTCAGTATACTACAAAACTCCAAGAATCCTTAGAAGGTAAAGGCTTGATTTTGCCTACTTCTACTGCTGATGCTGTCCGCACAAGTGGCACGTGAGTATTGCATTTCTCTTTGGATTGATGTTTTCACATATTATGCCAATTACAATTATTACTTGTACGAAAATGTATGTAGAAAATTAGTTTAGATTAAAAAAATGTACATTCAGTTTCAATTTTGTTTATTATATATTATTGCTTAGTAAAATTTCTTAAATATTTTACTTTGTAATTTTAGCTTTATATGCTTCATTAATTATGAAAAGTTAATGAAAATGTCATTTGTTTTTTATTATTTATATTTTTAAATTGTAAAATTTATTGCATCTTTTATATAGATTGAAATACCTTCAGCTAATTATTCAGAAATATATATAATTATAACATATGATTAAATTGCTGTGAAATGATTTCTTTTTCAAAATATGTACAATAATAAAATTAGATTTAGATGACATATAATTTTAGGTTTTTAAATTTCAGGTATAAAGCTCTATCAAGTGATATACAAATTATAAATGAAGCTTTGAGTTTACCAGTTTTGGAACCCCTGTCTGAAGAAAGAATCATAAAAGTTTTGAAGATAACACTTAGCTGCTTATATGCTTCAATAACTGTAGCTACTGCTAACAGCATTTTAGGACTTTCAAGTGGGCCACAACTTAAAGGAACAAATGCGAAGGATGATGAAAATGAAAATTATTCAGTTTCCATTGTGGAAACAAGTGTAAGATATAATTTTTTTTTTTAAGTTTAAATTTACATTGCATGTATATGTTATATTTATAATATATGTTTGTTGGTTATATATATATTAGCGTGAATGTTTAGTAATGTTGTTTAGTATTATGATTGGCCCTCTTATTCTCTTATAAATTGGCCTCCACTGTTTTTATTTATATTTTTTACTAATTGCTGAAAACCAGAAATCCATAAATAGTCTTTTAACTCCAAAGGTTGAGTAAAGTACATATTAGTTGGTAGCTGTGTCAATGAGTTGTCCAAATTTTGGGATGAATTTCATTTTAAAATGGGTTTGAATGTGACATCAATATGCATTTGATACCTTTAAATATATTCAAGGATTATATTCCTTCTTGTAAACTTTTGTGAAATTTCTGTACTTTCAAACTTTCACTTTTTCTCTCCTCTCCCAAAGTTATTAATTGTTGAATTAGATACGCAAAATAAGTGTTTACTTAAAATAGCACAGGCAATTTATTGCTGTAAATATATTTTTAATATTTTGTACAATATTTGATACCACACTGCTATTGTTTTGAGTTTCATTGTGCTATTTTTGGTCATTTTAATTAAAAAATATTGTTCGATTATAATGACTCTTGAAATGATTACATAGTGTTGTGCATGTGTAGATACTGCTTTGGAAAGTATAAGTCATTGTTTTGAAGAATTTCCTCTAAAGACAAATCATAATGACCAGAAGTTTTAATTTTTCTTTTCAAAATTTTCTGACCAATAATTGTTTGGCATAAACTATAAAAATGCAATGACGGATGCCAGCAGCACATCATATCGACTATCTTATTCATCCTTTGTTGAGAAATGGACAAGTTTTGAATGTGATGAAAATATTTAGAATCTATATAGATCATGCTGGAAATGTACCTACAGCGGTTGGTTCATATAATTTTATTCTGATCATTTCCTTTCCATCATAGTGGTTTAGAGAAACCTCAAATCTGTTAAAAGTCTGTTTTTTATAGTTTTTTCTGTCATTTCTGCATGACAGCAGAATCTACATATTTAAACATGGTTTTCAACATATGCTATTTCTATTTCTTCTGGCTTTTGTATTTAGACATTGACTATAAGGTACAAGGCAATCAAATTTCTTGCAGATAAATCAGTTTTCTTTTTGGTCAAACTGCCAATTAAGTATTATCTTGTTGACATTTTTTTAACATGTTAATTCTCTTTGAATTTGTTATCTTATAACTGAATATCAACTGAATTTGGTTGTTTATTGCAATTCAGATCACATATTGAAATTTCAGCATATCTCACCTTTTAAAACTTGATTAAATTCATATTTTTAATGTTTCTATTTCAAACTTTTATTCTCATAAAATATACATTTTTGTGATATTTAATTTGTTGAAAATATCAGCTATGAATAATGTAAAAATATATGCACATTTCACTATAAGCTAGGGAAAAAATTTGTAGCAAGCATATGAAATTGAATAGAAAAAGGGGGGAAATCTTCATTGAATGGAATGTATTACTAATGAAGAGGCATCATTACTGGTAGAATCATGTAATCTGTAGGAGATAATCATATAATAAAGAGGGAACTTGGGTATAATTTAATGTTTAACAATGTGGCCTAAAAAAGATTGTTTACATGAATTAACAAATTGCTTGTAATTTTATTTATTACCTTAATGTTTTTTTTTTCAATTTCTTACAGCTTGAAATTTATAATAATGTTGCTGGAGTCTTGAATAATTCAACTCGAGCTGGTGGTTATGTAAGTGTTTTGTTTATATATACATACACATAAAGAATAATTTCATTAAAGTTGTTTAAAATTCCTAAATTTTCTTGCATTGTGTATTTAAACCTTAGTAACTACAATTATCCATCAGTGCTTTAAATCATTTGTAATTAAAACTAATTTTATTTTTAGGTTCTTCAAAATCTTCATATGATTGGGTCATGGATTATATTAGGTGGCCTGCATTATATTTTAAATTTAAATCCATCTCAAATTGGTGATCGAAATAAGGAACAATCTTCTAGAGGCAAAGTTACTCCTGATCAAACACCATCCAAAGGAAAGGAATCAGCTCCTGCTGCAAAGCCTATTATTTTGAAAATGTGTGTATCTTTTCATAACATGCTCATAATCTTTATTTTTATTAGTAAATTTGAACAGTTTTTATTTTTTCCATATTATTTAAAAAATGCACTTTTTAATTAAGATGTATGTTAGAGGATGAAATGTTGACTGCTGTATGATTTTATTCTGTAATATTGTATGCAATTTTTTTTTTTTTTTTTTTTTTTACTATAAAAGAATGTAATTTCATATTTTTTAATTATTGGATATTCAAAAATATCACTATTTACTCATGCAATATATAAAATTTTAATTTTGGGAAATAAATTTACTTTGGGATTTTATATGTAATGCTGAAAAACTGGGTTAATTACATTGGCAAAACAGATTCAGTTTCTTCTAGTAAAATTGTTTTTGACTTCTGAAGCTATATTTCCGATATTGCTTTTTGTTCATATTCCAGTTTAACTTTCATAAAGAAAAATAGTGTAAAATGTTGCATTATTATTTGACTGTTAGTTTTACATTTGAACAAATTTTATTTTTAATTATTGATATATTTCCCTTTTTTATATATATATAGCCAACAAGGTTATGGGGTTCTTTGTGTTGCACTAGCTACTCATGCTATTTCTTTGATGTCAAATCTTCTGGATGATTTAAGAGCTGAAGTTGGTGTCAACTTGATTGAAAGCATTACTACTTCAACATCATCACAAGAGCAGTTCATGGTTTCTGATATTACTGAAAAGTTTTCTGCTTGGCAGCGTGTACAAAAGTTGGCATCGTCTGTTAATTTGACTAACCTGTTATTTAGTTTGGCTTCTGTTAGTTACCGAAAGGTGATTTTTTTAAAAAAAAAATCTACATTCTAAACAATATTTCAATTGCCTAATGCAAAGGAATCTTATATAGCATTTTTATTTTATAGGCTTGTATGCTTAAAAGGATACAAAAGAACCCTGTTGATGGTGATAATTTCAGCACTTCAGATTCTAATACATACTATGAGGACGATTTTAGCTCTTCTGAAGACAGTAGTGATGAGACAGGTAAATATATATGAATTTTAGGCAATATTTATTTATTAAGTTTTTAGTATGTAGATCCTATCAATCAGTTAATTAAATTTCTGGTATAATATAAATCAGTATCCTTAAGTGTTGTAGCTTTATCTTATTCTCATTTAAAATATTTTAAAGGATTGTTCTATATTACTTTTATGATACTTTATATGATCTGTCATAATATAAATTTCAAGAATAAATGGTAATTTAAATTTTGGAACCAGGTTATATAAAGTTTCCTTTGTTGTTTACTGAGCCAGTGAAGAATCTTAAATATATTTGCATTTTGTCCAAAGAATATATATATCAAAGCCCTAAATTTTTTGTTTCATATCAATTATGTATATTTTTAAATATAAGGAAGTAAATTGAGCTATTTTTGTTAAACTTCTATAAGTCTCACCTATTAAGATTTAATTTGACATATTTTAATATTCAAGTATAAACAGTTTTCTAAATAACCCACATCTATCTTTTTTGGCTTATTTTAAAACTTTTCATATTTTTAATTAATTGAGATGAATATTTAATGAAATATTAATTTTGGTGTATTTATCTCCCTTTGTAAACAATGTAAAAATCATTTTTGATGAATTTGTAAAATTATTCTCATCGATTTATTTTTGTTACAGATGATGATAGTGAACCTATTCTTGGCCAATGGTTTGAAGAAACCTTGGCTCCACCAGAACCTCAAGCTGCTACACCTGCTCCATCTGCCACTACAAATGAAACAGAAAGCAACAATACAAAATCTCAACAACCATCTCAACCAGCACCTGAAAGTAACTCACTAATTCCAGACAAAGGAGAACCAAATGGAGTAAGTTTTAATATTGCTTTATAAATTGCAATTATGAATCTTGTATTATTACTTTATAAAATGTGTGTAATTCATATTGAAAGTGTACATTTAAATTTTATTTTTGTATAACTTTGTTATTTATGTTTGAAGATTCGGGTATTAAATATTTTTTTAAAATTCAATTTGCAGACATTGATATTCCATTAAAAAAATCCATTGAATGTTCTGATAATTTGTTATAAATTGATCAATGAAATATCAAATTCTATTATAACTCTTTTTTGATAACAAAATCAGTTTAAGAGTAGTTTAAAACTTCTTACTTTTTTTAAAAAAATCATTCATGATTTGTTTACTTGTTTTGATTTATTAATAAGCTCATTGTTAGGTGGCATATTTTTGGTTTTCATCTTTCTAATTTATAATTAGCTCACACCCACTATGTAATTTGAACGACTCTTTTGCTAACGTGCTTAAGAGATAGCAAAGATGAGGTCTTCTAATTTCATTGATGATCCAAATCACAGGCATGAGTCATATAAGCGAAAGTGTTCAAATGTGACATATTCGAGTAATATAAGATTGAACTCTAACTTTACTGATCCATTTCTAAATAATTTCAATTACAGCGTCTATTAGTAAATTAGAATATTAAAAGCATTATTTTTTTTTACATTTTTTTTTTTAATGATGGAAACCTAATTTAAAGAGGCTAAATTTATTTAAACTGTATGTAATAATTTTAAGCTTGATAAGTATAAAAGGTAAAATCTTTTTTTTTTTTTTTTCTGAAGTAATATTAGAATTTTTTGAATGATTTCAATTTGGTTATCATGGGCACTTTCTATTTTCTGTGATAATAAACTTAATGTTACCTTGCCTTGGTTTTATATAAATTTATTTATTGTTAAACATCTAAATTTGTTCTAATATTAAGAGGTTAAATGTTTTACTCTCTTAAGAGAGGAATGTTTTAAATGAAAACATTTTAAACCATCATTTCTGTGATCTAACTTTTAATTTTTACTCATATGCTGTTCTTATTTTAATTATGTATTAACAGCTTTTTTTTTTTTTTTTCAGTATATCAGTTTGGCTTCAAAGATATTTTCTTTCATGAATAATTTCTTGGTGAACTTTGACACTCAGTGCATCAAAACTTTCTTAAGGTTAGTTAAATTGCCTATCATCTTTTATTTTACAGCAAAACATTCTAAATGGTCAATCCAGAAATAACAGCGTGCATAGCGTCATAAAAAGTACTTAAATTTGAAAGCTATTTTTAAGCACCTTAAAGGGATCCAATTAAGGTAACATTTAATTAGTCCCCCCCTTCCTCTTTCTGTGCATTACTATTTATTGAAATACTAGAATAGTTATCTGGAAGTAGCAGTATGAAATTTGTACTGTGCCATGCTTGTTGGGATTCGAAAAACATTTGAACTTCAATTTTTAGTTTTTGGATATTGAAGAATTTAAGTTTTGCCTGATGAGTGTATGTTTAATATGTGTAGTTAAAGAAAAATAGGCTGATTGGTCTGATAAGAATATTGATAAATACAGCAGAATGAATTTGGTATGCAAAAAAAGAGATATATCGAACTTGGGAGAAGTTGCTCTATAGACATTTACAGTGAAGCCTCTTTACAGTATGTTACACATTCAGTCATCATTCTCATTAATACGTTATTTTGGAACAATCTATTAAACAACATATTAAAGGGATTTTACTGTAGGCAATTACATTAGTTGATTGCATAAAATCTAATTTGAAGAAATTTTAATTCAAAGCCATAATCTTGCAATGACCACAATTCCTTTCATGTTTTATGAATGTCCCCAATCATTTGCAAATTATTATTTGTTACACCAATCTCGTCAAGTTTTAGTTTTTACTAAGGGGGGGGGGGAATTCAAATACAGAATTTTAGGCTATGCTGTGCTTCTACATCAGTATTGACATTTTCAGAAATGATGTTATCCATCTAAATATCTTTTAATTTTAAGAAATGTTGAAAAGGATCTGAGATCTTTGTTGTTAATCTTATAAAAGTTGGCTTAATTTTTTGGTATTGATAATTTTTTTCCTTTTATTTTTACTATTATAATACAGAAATAAATATTAAAATACTCATTTATAATTTATTTAAAAAGTTTTTTAATAAAAACTATTTATTTTTATGGAATAGAAAATATGCTTTGTTTAGAAAAATTTGATTTACATGTGCAGAGGTGTTTAAATTTTTGGCTAAGATAAAAAGTGCTTAAAGTACTTTTTTTTACAGCATTCTCACTACGCATCCTGAATTCAACTCGCAACGCTCATTGACGAAAGAACCATGTTAATTTGGAAATATCTGTCATTATCTTGGGGGGGGGGGAGGTTCTTTGTAATATTAAAATTGATCTTTTGTTTTAAAAGCATAATGTATTCGATTAGAAAACCCATAAGTGGTCTCTTGAGATGAAGAAATATCAAATATGTTTAGTTTTTCAATAAGGCTTTTTTTAATATATTTATCCCCCCCCCTTTAAAGAGAAGTATAATATATATTTTATTAAAAGGAAATCAACATATTGTTATTCCAATATGTTGATTTACCAATATGTTGATATGTTATAATATTTTTCAAAACACAATTGAATTACTTAAGAAATAGTTTCTTTTGCAAATCAGTTCATTTCTTTCTTTTACTTAGCATCCTGTATTTGGAAGTGTAGGACTGATAGCAAATATCTGCATCTGCATGTTCCTCAACCATTATTGACCGAACTAAATCATGAGATGCAAGTTAATAATAATTAAACTCAAAGTAATAAACATAATTGTATTTGTAGAATGGAATGAAAGAGGAACAACAAAATCAATCTCTTCCTTTGTATAAAATATACCAACAGAGGGACGATGAAGATAATTGTATTGATTGTCATGAGGTATTTTTGGCTGAATAACTATGTGGGATTAAAAGTAATCAGTGTAAAAAATAAAATTTGTTCCTTGATAACCTGGAACAGTTCTTAAAACTCTTAAGTCCCTTTACTTTAATTTTTTTCCCCTAATTAATTTTTACTTTACTTTAATTCCTAAGTAAGGAAAAAGAATTTCATATAGTAGTTTTGCCTGTACGCATATATTTAATATCCTGGATAATGCAAAAATTGAAAGGGGGAAAAAACACTTTAAAAATCAGAAATTTGGGTATGAATTAAAGATAAAAGGATGTTATTTACATTGGAAAAGATAGAACTGAAGCAACTACCCTTTTTGTCACAAAATTGAAAATTTAGCATAGTTTATAATCTAAACCATCTGATGTTGTTGTAGTTAATGGAGCAGTGCATTCAATCAAAGAAAGTCTATCAATGTATTGTCCTTCATCTAAAAACTTGGCTGTCAGATGATGACACATTGTTTACAACATCCAATAACATTTTCTGTTAGTATAGCAAAGACATTTTTGATTTCCTTTCAGTACAAATAACATTTTTCTGTTTTCTCTTTGTATAGTATTTAAAAAAATGGTTCGCTTGATAGAAATGAAAAAATTCATAAGTTTTTAAAATTATGGGTGTAAGATTTAGGTGCCGGATAATTTCTTTGACATCTTTTGTTTTTGGAAGTTAAGATTAAGATTGTGCTCATGTGCATTTATAACCTTCTCTTTCTTTTTCAGATACAATCTAGGAGAATCTCAAATGATAGTTTTGGCTGGTATAATAAAAGATTTAGACCGAGAAACATCTAGAACAGATAGTGGTATGTGTCTTTTTTTTAATAAAAATTATTTACATGTTTTTCTTTGATTTGATTCTTTTCTTATATATTATTATTTATCCCAGCATCAATTTGTGTATATTTTGGACCTGTTTTGGGACAGTTGTATGAAGAATTTTCACAGTCTCTTGCTAAATTCATCCATAACATTTTAGCCACAAACATGCTGTCTGATAATTTACAGGTAAGATATTTTTAACATATTTTTATTGTTGTGTATAGGAGCTTTAATAACGTATATTACCATAATATATGACAGAGGAAATTGGTTTGTCATGTATCTCTACACACATGAGTATGAGGAACAGTATAACTTGGCGAAAATTGATCTCATTGAAATATACATTAATTTTGTTAATCTTACTGTTTATATATATATAAAAAAAAAGTATTTATTTTTACAGAGGAATGAACTTTGTTATTGTTGCTAATATTAAATTTTAGATTTACAGGGTTTAATAATTCAAAATCGGATAAATGACAAAATTTTAATTTTCTTTCCAGAAAGTAATAATAAGACTCATTTAATTAGATGGAAAATATTATTGGTGCTGACTTAGACATTTTTCACCAATTGTTGTTGGTATGCAATAATCAAACTATACACAAAAATATTTTCAGTAAAAGCTAAATGAAAATTGCAAAAAATTAAATTTTATTTGTAGGAAAGAAATTTATTTAAAAGTTTGATCTGGTAAGGTGTACACAAATTTATTCAATGCTGACCAACTGATATATCCAAACACTACAAATACTTTCAAACATCTGAGTATTATTTAATACATAACTTGTTCCTAACATTGCTGATTTAAATATTCATTTTGTTTGGATTAGATGATTTTAATTCCTTTTTGTCCATGGAAATGTACCCAACATAATCGAAATTGCATTATTATACCCTGGGATGAACATCATTTAAAAATATTGGATATATTTTCTCTAGAAAGGTACTGTGTGTAGATGTTTACATGGTTGTTCAAATTAAACTTCACTTCTCAGAGAACATTCTGCTGATCCAAATGATAATGAAGTTTATACAGTTATTTTAAAGGAAATGCTCACCATTTATTAAATTAAAACAGCAACATATTCTCACTATGCACCCTGAATTCATTTATGAATTACTGGAAAGAAAAATCTTTACAGCCAGCCTATTACAGCACCTATTTTTAAATAATATTGATAGATGCACAGCCTGAAAACAGAACTCGTGATCTTCTACCAATTCCTGCACTTCAGCCATACCATCTTTTAACCTATTAGTCTGGTTTATCAATAATGTACAAATAACATAGAGTGTGGCTATGTGGAAAGTTAGCTTTCTTTTATCATAATCATTTTTTAATTTCTTATAAGAAGTTTAAATATTTAAAGTTTACTGAATAATTTAGAATTAATAAATTAATCCAAGTGCCTGATGTAATAATAGATGGTATTATGCATATACATTAAGTTTGCTCTGGTATTCTAATGTAAGTTGAAATTTGACTTTCCAAGTTTATTTTTCTATGTATTATACTGCCAAAGTCATTATGTTGTCTATATATTAGACAATAATATTGTCTATATTTAAACATTTTAAACATTAATTTAAAAATTAATGCTGCATTTATATATTTGATGTAATTTAGCCCTGATATTTTAACATTTGTGTTTATATTTAAAAAAATATTTATCTCATTTATTTTTCTTCTGCAGAATGTGCTGTTAGCACAGCTTGGAGTTAGTCCTTGGAATGAAGAAACCTGGCCTTTACAAGTTTATTCTCGTACATTGTCTGTCTTAGCTCAGGTAATATTTGATGCATATATTAACTTCATAACAAATTATGATAATATATTAACTCTATTGTATATACATACAAAGTTATTTAAAAAAAGAGCAGATTTAGCATATTATAATTTATAATGATATGATGATAGATATATGATTTATCTTTGGAGAGAGGAACGTTCCAAGTTTTATTCCATGCATCAAAATGAGCTCGATTTAAACTCTAAAAACTGAACTCTATTGTATATACATACAAAGGTATTTAAAAAGGAGCAGATTTAACATATTATATTTGTAATGAATGACAATAGATAAATATATGATTTATCATTGGATAGAGGAATCTTTCAAGTTTTATTCCGTGCATTCAAAATGAACTCGATTTATTATGCAGCAAACTTCAAAGTTCATTTCTTGTCATTTGTGAAGTAATTTATCCCAAGCAAGAAGAAGTAACTTATCTAGCATTTCAAGAGTATCAAGCTTAAGTTTTACACACTCAGCATTGCTTGTGAAATTCCAGATTCTCTACTTGTGGATTTCCAATTTTTACATTTAAAGGCAATTAAGATACACTCGACAATTTCCTCTAAAATGATGGATAAGCAGTATTTTCCCTTTTGCATATGTAACCATCTTCTATGAATTTCATATACTTGCTGATTATGATAACTTTTTGATGACCTTATAATGTGCAACAGTAAATTCAGCCCTTTTATACTGTGGCATACAAAATGCCTATTTGAAAACTACCATTTTCTCATAAGCATTTTCCCATAAATATCTCTTTTGAGATGTTTTCCTAATACCAAAAGATACCTTTCCTACATCCAGCATTGTATTATGTGTGTCTCATTGTGATTTGTTAGAAATAAATAATTTAAACCCACTGGATGAGGCCACTGACACACACACATACTTTTTACTATGTCAGTTGTCTCAGTCAGATATGTAGACTAATTATCCATTAAATCTGCAAATTCACTCATGAGAATATCCAGAGCATTTATCATGGAACAATATCATTGTATAAAAATGATATATTCCTGATGCCTGCCAGACCCTTATTCATTGTTAAAACATTTCAGAAAATTGTGATTTCAATTGTGACCAAGTACATTTTACTGTTGCAAGAGCTTTTTATTCTATTGCTAATATTAGCACATTTTATAAAACTTGAATATTTCTATCCTGAGGACAGGTAATTTGTGTTTTATTGCATATTCTAATGAATATTTATTACAAATTTTAATTATTATGATTAAACTATAAATTTCTCTTCTATTATTTTGACCTTTCTATTTTAGTTTTAGCAAATTGATAACCAAAAGGTTGGAGTTTTTCCTGTTTAATGAATTATTTGAAAATTATGGAAATATAATTTATGACTGATAAATGATTTTATTTTTATTGTATTAAGAATTAGCCCCAATTTATTATATTTTTAAAATTTATTATGATCTGGGTTATTTAAATTTTTACTTATAACAAAAGTTAAATTACAGATATCATTATATTGTTTCATTATAGACATTATTGCTTCGCCAACAAAGAGAAAAAGATGAACTTAGAAGTGATAGTGAAGCCTCATGTGTTTTGATTTGGTTGAGATTGTTGAATACCTTGAAGCGAGCAATTTTAACACCATCAGCTTTCACATCTGTTGATGAAGGTGAAGGTAAAAAATAGAAATAAAAAATAAAGCAAAATATTGACACTGATTATTTTATGAAAATTTTTCCTTATTTTTTTTTATATATTATTGACCATAAACATCATATGTTGTTTTATAACTAAAACATGTGTGACTATTATATGTGTATAATTTAATTGTAATTATGCATGTTACACAATTTAATTTTAGCTCAGTAATATTTAAATTTGAATTGTGAAGTTCTCTATTTGTATTAAGATTTATTTAAAAGAGTTCAAATTACACTAAATTTTTTTCAGCTACCTTAATTCTTTTGTGCATTTAATTGATCATTATTGTAAAATTTTTTAAATTGCAGTTTTAGAGCTTATCAGTGAAGCAAAACTTCTTGCTGAATTTTGTGATGATTTATTTGATTGTATGAGTAATATCTACTGTGGTAATTTATTTGATTGTGTAAGTAATGTCTATTCTAGTGATTCAGAAGATTATAGCTTTTCTGAATACAGTTCTGATTCAGTCAATATGAATGAATATCAGTCTAACCAAATGACAGAAAACTTTTGTAATTGATAATGACTGAAACTGAAGGTGATGCTACTAATGCTAGAATTTTTTTTTTTTTTTTTTTCCTTTTTCTATAAAAGACTAGATTTAAAGCAACATTATATGCAGCTTTGAAAACTTTGACCAATATTATTGAATGTAATAACCCATAAAGTATTTGTGAAACAGCAGAATTCATTTTGGGAAATATCTTTTTTGACTTTCTTGCAAAATAAATATTGCTTGTAATCAAATGTGTACCATCAACAAAATGGAAAATTATATACAAATTATGACTAGATTTTAAAATAGATTGAAACTTATTAATCATGATATAAGAAAGTTTTTGATATTAAAAACTTTGAAACAAAAAATGCAAACATTGCAGTTGGAGAAATATTATTTGAAGAGCATGATGAGAAGATGGCTCAAAGTGATAATGAGATGTCTTCACTTTAACAATAATTTGCAAATTTCAGTTCCTGCCAATAGAATTTTAAAATTGAGACTTCTTTGGATTATTTTTAACCAAAATCCCAACAGACTCGTATTTTCAGAACAAGAGCTTTCTCTTGATGTGTCAGTGATTCTTGGAGAACATGTCCTGAATTTCAGAACTTGTAATCTCTCAAAAACTATTATTACAGCTGCAAGTCCATATTTGAAATATTACTGCAAAATAAGATGAATCTGTGAGAGTCATAAACTGAGACAAAATAATCCATTCAATAAAATGAGTATATGGGGAAATTGTGATCTGCTCAAACAGCTACAGCAAAAATCAAAACATTAATAGAAAAAAGAAGTGGCCTTTTTATTGAAGGGAGAAGTCTTTCTTCTTATTTTGGAGGGCAAAGAGTTTGTCTATAGGGTGACACAATTCTAGATGTCTCCATGATATTTCCAGGAAAAGAAAACAGCATACAATACGTGGAATAACTAAGCCTACTTGTTTATTAGATTCTAACAAATTTGAGAAAAAGTTTACTTTCCATATCTGAAGTATTTCACTATACTATAAAGCACTCAAAAGAGGCATAAGAAAATAAGTTTATTTCCAAATAATTGTATTTAAATACAGATACAATTCATTGAAGGCCCAGTCCGCCCATTAAAATAATATACAAGTAATTTTTGCACTGGTGCATAGCTTACTGTGCATTCTGGTGGATGCAATCACAAAACTAGTCCTTCATCTGTTGTTCTTAAAAGAGCCCTTCAGGAAAATCCCTCCCTATCAACTAAATAAGATAACATGTCTTAAAGTAAATCTATAACAATTTTTTTAATTATATACAGGAATTACAGATACTGAAGTGCCATTTGAGATAGACAGTGAAACTAGGTATATTTGTAATAATGTTGCATCCCATTTCAGACAAGTACATGCTACATAATACTTTTAAAGTACTTTTGAAAACTTTTAAAATATGATGACATTAGCTTAAAATTTGAAATAAATGCATTACATGATATGAAGGTTGTTTATATTTAATCATACTTGAATTCCTTTTCAACTCTTTAAGGAAAAATCATTGACCACAAACAAGAGTTTTTATCAAAAGCTGTTGTCATTGGTTTAAATGACCAGAGCTTTATATTATTTTTATCTAAATATATAATATATCGTATAGATTATATTAAAATATTTTATTTTTATATGAAAAATTTTATTTGGTTACATGTGAAAATCAAATAATCCTACGAAATATCTCTTATTATTCTGAATTGTATTTGAAAATAGTTAGTTGTATTCAAGGTAATTGTCTTTTTGGAAAAGGAACATGCTACTTTTTAAAATTCTTTTTTATTATAGTAGTCAGTAGGGTAATTCCTTTATATGATTATTTTTTTAGGAATGTTGAAATTAGTAATTTTATTCATCATTAATTATATGTGGAACATTTAAAAACATTTATTCCAATATTATTTTGTCAGACTTATGTTAAATGTTTCAAGACATATTTCTATAATTCTCCATTACTGCGTTGATTTTTTAAAGAAAAAGAAGGAAATCAGAGTGAGATGTTCCATTATTTGCATTTATATTATGTTTGTGTGTATTTTGCCTGTCAGAATTATTTTAGAAGTTTCAGTTCAAAATGTATAGAACTGTTTATTTAAGGGTGAAATCTGGGTAATCTCTGACAGCTACATATATTTTATTCTGTGTTTTTAAAGCATCTAATTCCTTGTTATTTATTAAATATTTATATTTCAGATATCAATGTGGAACATGCACAGTTATTATTATTTTTGTTTCATAACCTGCATTTGATGCAGAAAAAAGGTGTCCTTTTGATGATGGCACAGACAATAATGGAGGTTTCATCTACTGTAATGAGGTAAAGATATTCTAATTCCTAAAATTCGTTATTCATTGAAACTACTGAAAATAAATTTATTTGGTTGACTTATAGTAATCAAGTAGATTATACTTGCCATAATTTGTAAATGGCATTTTTGATCTTTCTTTTTTTTTTTTAATTTATGCATAAGTTATTAGTGAAAAAGGAAAGACGGAGAAATAAGGAGAGAAACTTACAAACTATTGATTTTGCATGATTATCATCATCATCGTGTGTCTTTTATTTAATAGTAGGATTTGCCTTTTTTTTTTTTCTTTTCATTTTATTGCAGTATGAGTTGATTATTTACTCAAAAGAATTATATGTAAAAATAAAAAAATCATATATTTTGTTTTTATTTAATTGCAGTCCTCTAAGAGATTTCCAGATTCTTTACATATCCAGAATGTTACTTATATTTGAATATATGATGCGGAATTTATACGATGCGCCACCATCTTTAATTGAGCAGGTATGTATTTATTCATACTTTTAAAATTTCTTATCCAAAGTTTGCTGAATAATTTTAATTTTATAAAGTTTTTGACTACTTATGAGGAATTGTTTTATTAGGATTACGAAAGAAATATTACTGCCATATTTTTTTAATAAAGTTGAATGTATTTTTTTTTTACTTTATTAATACAAAATAATACTATTATGATAATGTCTTCATGACATTATCATAATATTGGATATTTTTAATGATACTCCGAATGTTAAATAACACCTTTGTGGTACAATATATTTTGTGCTAATAGGTAATTTTTTTTTACTTAAAAATTTTCATTTTTCCGTTTTTCCTAATTTTTAAAGAAATCTATCCATTTTTTTAAAATTTTTGACCATAAATGCATTTAGTTCTTCAATTTGTTTTTCATCTTTATGTTTTTCTTTTTCTTGCATATGTGAAAATATGATGAAATTCATAATTTCTTTCTTTCAACACTTTTTAAATGCCCTGTCCTCTTCTATATTGTTGTTTTTGTAAAATTAAAGATATGTCAAAACCAATTATTCAACTGGATATTACTTTGATGAAAAGATTTGAAGATGTATTTAGTTTTAAATTAATTAATTTATGAAATTGAATTAAATATTGAGATTATATTTAAACTGGCTTAACCAATGAATCTATAATTTTGAGATTTTCTACATTGTACTTTTTTCAAAGTATAATTTAATATAAGAATAAAATATTGCTGTGAATTCAATCAAATTATTTTTATGAATATTAACTTTATTGCCAATTATTTTGCTTTAACTTAAAGAAATGAATAAAAAGCTTTTAAAATGGATAGACTTAATAGTGGATGATGGAAACTTTGTAATCTAAAGAATTTTTTTTATCCTTTGTCCTTCAAAAGATTTAAGTCAGCTACAGCTTGAAAAGATTGTTTTGTTTCGTAGATGATTAAGAAATTGTATGATTTTGCAAGTCATATGTTAAAAGTAAAAATGTTAATATAAGCTTCTTTTTAGTTAACAATTGAGTTGTAAGTCTTTTTTTATTGAAATAAAATATAGTATGTTTTTTAATTAATAACGTTATTAGGCATAAACTTTTATTAGATTTAATTTTAATAATACATTTAAACAAAAATAGTCATCTGCCTATTTTACAATGCCCTTAGTATTTTGTTTCCTTTCATCTTTGCCATCTATATCTTTTTAACAGCTTCTTGCTGTTTTTTATTCAATCATTTATGCTTTATTGTATATTTCAATGCCATTAAATATACAATTAAGGTTATTTAATATGTCATTAAATTGTTGAGATTGATTTTTTTTTTTTTTTCATTTTGAATCACAGGTGATATTTAAATCATAATACCAGGAAGCTAATGTATTTACTCTTTTCATAGATTCAAAAGAATTTATTCAGTTTCCAAATTATAAATACTGCCACTGAAAAAGACAATACAAAAAAGCAGGCAAAAATGTTTTTTCCTTGCAAAGACATAGAAGAGAACTATGTAAAGAATTTACCACCAGAAGAAAGTCAAGGTAAAGTGATCTTGAAAGTTTAAAATTGCTGAAACAAGTATTAAATATGTAGTTTTAATTATTTTATATGAAAACCTAGTTAGCTACTTTGCATCTCTGAAGTGACTGAAAACTTTTTACAATCCTTCAGTTTTCTTATTGAAATTATATTATAAATTATATTCAAGAATTTTTCTATGTATTAGTTTAGTTGTTGAAATTTTATTACAAATTTCAGGAGCAGTTGCAAAACCTAGATTCTTCAACTTAATGTCAGTAGATTTCAGCAACCAAGAAGTTCCAAAACTTGATGGTTTTGTAAGTACTTTGTTTCTCTTTTTATTTTTATACTAATATATTTCAACACTATGTGCTTTTGTTAACTAACATTTTGTAATTTTGTTTGTTTTAGGCCCTAAGTTTCATTCTTAGCAGTGGAGATATGTTGAAGTACCCAAGTTTCTATTACTCCATCCAAAATCTTGTCTATCTTGCTTCTCAATGTGATATGTTAGATAGGACAACTTCTGAAAACCTGTCTTTTCTGGTAGGCTATTTTACAAATATCAGAATATTATTCAATGTAGTAAATTTAATTTGTCAGTTTATATCTTTTAATTAAAAAAAATTCTTGGCTTAGTTTTATAATGACTTTTTTTTAAACTATTAAAGTAATCTCATTGGCTTATATGTATTTCAGCACATGTGTGTATGTGTGTGTGTTAATGGTGTGTATAAAAGTAGAATTAAAAAATATTATTTTACTCATTTGGTGTTAATCAAAGCTTTTTTACACCATTTCATCATCAAGTGCAATATAAATGCCTAATATTATGTAATAATTTTCGTTTAAATATAAGCAAAAGTTAGAAAAGGGCAAAACAAACTTCAAATGTTATGGATCGGGTGACTCATTATCTACCAATCATAAAACAAATAAAATACAATGTTTGCATAATTTTTTTATGAAATAGATAGATTAGCCCATATTGCTTTGCTCTAAAAAATTTTCTTATTTTCTGATCCGAATCCCACTTTTTTATTTAATTATTTCTGATGTGCACTCTATAAAGTTGATGATGCAATTCTCACACTGCAAACAAAGGAATAAAAATCTAACACCCATGGCATTTCTTCCAAATATACCTAAGCCTACCATTCCTCATTTGACATATGTCAAAGAAATCACTTGCCCTCAGTAAAATAAACTTAATTCCCAAATTCTTCTTATTAGTATGACATATCTCTCACTTTATATATATATTATATAACGAATGCAAGTGTAAAAATGGTAATTTTCAAGTCATTATAGTTTTGCATCTAAAATTGAATGCAAAATCAGTTTCTGTTTGCAACAGTACATTCATAACAATGTCAGTTTAAATTTCTCTCCCCCCACCCTTTCTCAAAGCAATGTATTAAGATTTATTATAAAGTAAAAGTAATTTATATCTTTTATTAACTAAAGTTTAAAATTTTCAAACTGAATTTTTATTAAAGATTGGATACAAAGTTTGTATTTGATGTATTTTTTTTATATATCATAATGATTCAATTTTTTAATAAATTATTTTTAAAGTTAAATTCTTTGTGCAAGCACTTATTCAATATATTGCCTTTGAGTGAGTATTACTCACTCAAATTGAATTAATGTATGGATAGTATTAATAGTGAGTATTACTCACTATTACATTAATGTGTGGATTGAAAAAAAATCATTAATAGTATGCATATTTGCATTAATATACAAATATTGTTATAGAGATTTGTAGGATTTGCCATGCTTTTTTTTTTCTCTTTTGTGTGAACAATGTTGTTATTAATTTGTTTAATGTATATAGTTTAAACTTTTATGTTTAAAATAAATTTTTCTGATAGGGTTTGTGTGCTGTTCAATATTCAATGAATATAGCTTGGAGGTTAATGCTTTGTTTGCCACCTTCAGTTCAATCTCTTGAATCCATTGCAACTGGGACTTCAGCCCTAAATGATGCTGAATGTTTGCATGCAATTGTTTGGTCTTCTAGAGCAAATCATAAACTCTTTTCAGGGTGGATGAAGGTATTTATAATTTTTATAGCTTTAGGTCATGTATTTAAAATTATTTTTATTGCAGTTATTGTCAAATGAAATTCAACTTTGTTAAAATAAATATATTCAACTTTGTTAAATTTTTATGAT
The DNA here is from genome assembly GCF_947563725.1 of Argiope bruennichi. Classification (NCBI taxonomy): domain Eukaryota; kingdom Metazoa; phylum Arthropoda; class Arachnida; order Araneae; family Araneidae; genus Argiope; species Argiope bruennichi. The sequence goes on from NC_079153.1 coordinate 120,203,357, forward strand.
ATACATAATTTTGTAAATGTCTTATAATTTATATTTATCAAGTTTGAAGAATTACTTTGATACAATAATGATTAAATATACTTAATATATTTTAAATTCACTTGTCATTTAAGTTCTATAATATTTTAATTAGCATAAAAATTTAGAATCAACTAGTTGTATTTTATACCTAGTATCATTTATTTGCAGGTAGTATATTTTTGAAAATTAAGGGATTAATTGTTCTGTGAGAATTGTTTTTTCGAAGGAAGTTTTATGAATAAAAAAATGTATTTCAACCATTTTGAGAAGAGATACTTTTAATGTATTTTAATAATCTTATAAAATTTTGGATTTATGTTAGAAAAGTTTTACATCATTTCATGTCTAACTCTTCCGCATATGCATTATTTTTAAGAAATTGCTTTATTTTCAAGAAGTCCCTTAATTTTCTTTTCATGATGAAAAGAAGGGGGAGGAAGATATTAGTATTGAAATAATGAATGCTTAAAAACAAATTGTGACAATTTTAACTGTATTAATTTTTAAATAATACAGTTAATTTTACTGTAATGAAAAAATTTGAAGATAATTAAATGTTATTATTTTCAATAATTACATTTAATTTTCATAAAAATTGTTGCACAAAATAGTTTATTTAAAAAAAAAAATCTGTTCTTTCAAGACTTATTGCATATTATTTAGAGTATTAAATTTTATTAAACATGAATTCAATTTATTTTTAGCTTTTATTTATATAATATTATTGATGATTTTAGAAACATATGAAAGTTGCAAAATTTATTTCTGTTTTACTTTTTAACTGACATTTTTGCTATACCATTAAGACAAAAGATATTATTTTTCTTTGCATAATTTTGGTATGCTTCATTTTTAACTTTAACTTCATTTTTAACTTTTACCACCATTATTACGTAGAAGATTTTTTTTTAATCTTTTTACCTTTTAGGATACTTTAGTGAAACAAGGTTTGACTACACAAAAAGCAGAATCTCTTCTTCGCTCAGTAACTAAAAGTGCTTGTTCTGTGAAGTTTGATATTAAAGTAGCAAAGCAACTTATATCAAAATTGGTAAGAACATATTTTAATAAAACTTTACAATCTTAATACAAAACTTGATTTTTTTTTTTTTTTTTTTTTTTAATTTTATGTTCACTGATTAAAAAAATGATTGTATAAAGTATGCTTACGAAAAATAACAATCTAATTTTCTGTTTATTATATTTTCAATAAAATTGTTCAACACATTTTATTATTTTTTTTATTCCTTATAAAGTTATTAAATATCTTTTACCTTTAGTTGCAGCAATGTCCTTCATCACCAAATGAACCTTGTAGTAAGGAACAGTCTCCCCGTTTGTTTGATATATTTCTTATTGAATGTGCAGTAGCTAAAGTACAAGTTGCTCTGGATGAATATTTCTCTCGGCCTCTGGTAAGCATTGAAAAGGCAAGATTGAATTTTTTTAGGTATTCTTTTATTTTTTTATGTGTGTGTTTAGAAAGATTTTTTTTAAAAATTTAGATATTACTTTCTAATTTATTTAATTTTCTAAAATTGCCATTTTTTTTTAATGGTAGATTATTACAATCTGTTGCAAGGGAAGGATATTTATGATTGACAAATAAGCATTTAAATTAATATTTTTTTATTATTGACAAATAAGCATTTAAGTTACTATTTTTTATGATTGACAAATAAGCATTTAAATTAATATCAGCATAAATAATGTTAATGATATACAAATGCTTTTCTAGAGTGAAAATGCTAATACTGAGGCTAAAGAACTGGCTGAAGAAATGCTACCAATAATATTGCAGTTAATTGAAATCTTATCATCTTGTATCAGGTTTGTTTGCATTATTTTATTGACCTCATAAAAATGATTGATTATTTGCTGAGTTAAAAATAAATTTATATTTCTTGATAGAATTGAGTAAAGACTAAGTTGGTGTTATTCTAGTGTTTGGTTATAATGGTAATAATCCAATGTTTTATTTTTGAAATGTTTAATGTTTGGTTAAAAGAAAAATCTCTGAAATTTGGGAGTTAATAATTTAAACATTATTTGTAAATTTATTTTCACATATTCTCTTCTATTAAACAAAACTACAATTTTTAAGTTTGATCCTCACCTTCTACCCAGTAATGCTTTCTCTTTGTGATTTTTATATTAATATTGTTTGAATCCTTTTTAGATGGAGCTTATTACATCAGTTTGCTGAAATGTCCACAAATGCTGCTCAGTCAACACCACCACCGAACTCAAAGACTTTACAAGCATACAATACAGTTTTAAGAATGGCTTCAAATGGATGTTCTAAAGTGTCATCATTCACATCAGCAATTGCTGACTTTTTACCACCATTATTACGTAGTGTTTTGGGACAGTGGAATGCTTACACTATCACAACTACTGCATGGGTATATATTAGTTTTCTTTATTCACCTTTGGAAATTTCAGTTAAGCGTTTAGTTATTTTGTGTGTCTAATGTGAATCTTGGATGACATTTCTCAGAAAAATAATATGAAAGTTGGCAAAATTCTACAGAAGTAAAAAATTTAAAAGAATGTTTAATGAATCTCAATTGATGGTAATTTAAAAATCAGTACTCTGATTTTAACGTTTCTATTTTCAGAGGAATGATTTTGCGAATGACATCATACCATCTGAGAGCTACATAATATCAATTCAAAATGCACACATGAACTGCCTTTCAAGTAAGCACTCTATTGAATCATCCAATCCATATACATTATGCATTTATGTTTACTAATATTAATTTTGCCTGGTTGTAGTTCTTTTTATTCTGGAATAATTGTTTCTTTAATTATTTTCAACATTTATTTCATTCTTTAATGTAATTTTGTCTGCTCATGTTCTTATTTTCTATTATTGAACATGAGTATTAATTTTTTTTAAAATAATTGTTAGTATTAAAATTTTTTCTTTTCTTTTGAGTTCAAGATATTATCCTAATAAATTACATTTAACTTTTGATTTCTTAATTCAGAAAATTTATTAATTTATTTCAAAACATTTAGGTCAAACAAGATTTACAACTAATCCCAACATGAAAAGATTGTTGCATACCTTAGTGAGATTTGCAGGTGATTTAATAATGTGAGTTCTTAGTCCATTTTTCTCTCCTTATACTTAACCATTTATAGTTTTTCTTGTTTTATTTTACTCTATCTTTAATTATTTTCTTGAAAGTAGTGAGAAATTGTTTTTTATAATTATTGTAATTGCATTTTGAGTTGTTCCTTGTGTTTTTCTTAATTGATAGTCTTGTAAATTTTGCATTAGATTTACTTACAATTAGTTAATTTTAATGAAAGATTAAAAGTGATAAAAAAAACTTTCTTAGATAAAAGTTACAGCTTACTGCAAATATGAATTTATGAAGCTTTCATTTGCCTAATATCTTAGTTTGGCTAGTTTCATATTTCTTCTTTTTCAGATGGTGTCCTGAGAATAATAGTTCAAAGGAAATGATTAGAGTCATGCTGCCCTTATTACTGGATGCTACGACTGAATCATTAGGAGATTATGTAAGCATCATTACTTGGATTAATTATATATATAATATCAAATATATAATATAAATTTACTATTGCACTTTCAATATCATTATACATCTATTTACTGTGTCACTGAAAAGGTTTTCAAGTTTTTATAATTTATTAATGGTTTTAAAATTTATAATTGCTTATCTGACACTAAAATATAATTGTTTTGTAAAATTGTTATTGGTTTTATTGTTTTCATCTGTATTGACCTTTGCATCTTATTTTTTAGACGACATTAGCTCTAGAAAGGTTAATCGGTTCACCTGAAAGTGATGATTATCTTTCATTCAATTATTTTGAAGTTTTGACTCAAAGTTATAACCTGTTGATTAATCATTCAAGTAAAGAAAGGTTAGTTGGAATATTCATATTAAAATTTTCATTCAAATGCAGTATCTTAAAATATAAAGTCATGCAGATAAAATAAGCATTTATTTTTATGTTGTTTATTCTCACTTGTGCATATTTTCTAGTGATGTTGATGAACATATTTTACATGAATGTCTCAAATTTATGGAGGGTTTGTTAGACAAAAGTGCTGGAAAGAAAGCTATGGAGTCATTTTTTACAGATGACAGTGATAATGGTGAGAATTAAAACTGATGTTAGTGCTTTATATTTATATATTAGTATTAATCATCAAATAAAACTTATTATTATTTTAATTTTTTGCAGATATGGTGAATATTCTTTTATCTGCAGCTAACAGTAACTTGAGCCCGACTTATGGAACACGAGTCTTGAAGTTTTTTAGCAAATTGTTTCAACAAAGTAAGGATATTTAAGAGAATTCAGTTTGTTACATTTTATTAATTGAACTGTTATAAATATTTTATTTTAATAAGTAGTAATAATATACTTAACATTTGCATAAAATAATTCTTTTTTTTTTCTCCCCTTGTTAAATATTAAAGTTAAATATTCTGAAAGTGTTTCAAAATTTAAAAAAAAAAAAAAAATCAGGAATTTGTATGATAATATTATTTCTGTGTTAATTTTGCTAGATAAATCCAGTTTGGACATCGAAGAGGTTAGACAGTCTTAGTCTAGTTTCATAAAAAATAACTTTAATGCAAAAAAAAAAAATCCTTACTATTACATTGATTTTAAAAAACTGTTCACAAATTTACAATGCATTTTCTCCTAAGTGAATAAATTTTGGATTATGTAAAAACTTTACATGTGACTGAATTCATATTTGTAAAAATTAATTAAGTGAAAAAATTATGACTTTTTGCAAAGTGATTCATCAAATCACAATTTCCTTTTTCCATTTCCTGGAGATGAGCAATTGTCATTCAAATGTTAATCCTGCTATTTAAAATTTCAATAAGGATAGTTAAAAGGATTTTTTTTTAAATGGCAAATAATTTCAAGACGAGGCATGAAATTTATCCAACTTAAGAACTTTTCTACTTTGCTGATGTTTGAATGCTGAAACATCCATATTAATTTTCTCTGTATGGGTGAATAGTTCATGAGAAATAAAATTTAAAAGAAGTTTTTTTTTTTCTTTTCTTTTTTTTAGAAGAAAAAAATCCAACTGACAAAACTTTGGAAAAACTGTGCAGTTCTTTGTGTAAAATGAGTAAACTTGGTAAAGTTGATAGCTTAACTCTGCAGCAGTGGCTAGGAAAAGTAATCTTTGGTGGACCTTCACAAGTGAGTATTTTTATTATCATTCTTGTGTAGAAATGTGGAAGAATTCGTATAAATGATTAAATCTGTTTTCAAATTGATTTTATAATAATATTTTTTTTAAATTGGTAACATCAAAAGCTGAACTTGATATTTCTTCAATCTTGACTTTCATTGTCATGACTTATTATTACTTAAAGTCAATGAAAGTTATTTTATTTTAAATTTATTAACTGAAACGTTATATTGTATTTCAAAACTTTAGATTGAATAAAATGACCATTTTAAAAAGAAGTAAACATTTATTATTGATTTCAACAAAATATATATGAACATCTTATATTTATTAAAATTAAGAATTGCAGAATTTTTAAAGTTTTTGAATCTTTTCATATTTTAAATAATTTACATGAGATAAATAATAATTGATATGACATAAATATAGCTTATAATTGACAATTATATGAAATGCTTTTTCATTTTCACAATGTTGAAAAAATTGTAAACAAGTTAAAATATTTATCTATCTAAATAACTGAACTAATTTTTGCTTTCCTTTACGTTCATAATATATATTCATGTTTCTTAAAAACCACGAGTAAAAATTTTTCTACTTACAAAGTTTCTTTTATATATCAAAAATCATATTTTATTTATTTCATTTCCTTACTCTATAACTGAAAGATAATGCATGAAAATAACTAAACAGTGGAATTGATAAAACAAACATTTTGTTATTTTTTAAAGATTTCTTTGTAACTCATTTTATATATATGGATTTTGAATTTATTAAATAGTACAATTCTAGAACTTTATTAAATTTGACTTTAATTTATAATGAAAAATAATTAATATAAAATAATTAACTAAATATCACTTTTAATTTACATAGAATGTGTATCGATAATTTTCGTATATAAAAAAGATTTTTAAATATATTGTCATTTTTACTTAAATCTACAACATTTTTTTTCCCCCCCCTGCTCTAAACTTTTTTTTATGTATTACAAAGTTATATTTTCAATTAAAAAAAATTTGACCATTTCAGCAAACTGAAGAAGGAAATAGTGTTCAAGAAAATAGACTTCTTCTACAAAGTTTAACATCTTACATAGTGAAACAAAACAGGTAACAATCTTTTTAATATGATATTTTAATATTTGCTTGTTTGTTCATTTTTATCTAATAATTATTTATTCCTTTCAGGTTTTAAAGATTAAAAATGATATATATATTTAAAACTTTTTCAATTTTTTTATTTGAATTTATATTTTAACATTAGATAATTATATTTGATGAGGCTTTTCAACTCCTTCTATATATAAGAATGATGAAAGAGTTGAGTAAAATTGTATTCTCATAATTTTATAAAGAAATGTGTAAATTAAATATTACTATGTTCTTTAATAGACCCATAAATCTGTACAGTGTTTCATCTTTATTAAAAATCAGATATTTTGTTTCTTTACACAAATACTTAATATATACATAAATTGTATCCATTGTGATATCTTTCTTTGCAGTTCTGTTGCTGAGAAAGTTGCTCATACATTCTTGACAGCTATGATTCCTATGGGATCTCAAATTTTGTCCCCTGCTTCTGAAGGTATAGGCTTCTCTGAATTGATGGTTGTAATGGCCATTTTATCTGGAGCAGGATCTGGCACTGGGCATTACCAACTTTTCCAAGCCACTCCAGCATGGCTTGAATTATGGTAAACATTCTTCGTGTATTATAAATTGTAAAAATCGAAATATAATATCAAGAATGAATTTTTTCATTCTTGATTAATTTTTATACATTTCATATGATGAGAATTATAAATATCTTTTTAGCAAAAAATACCTAGCACAGAAGGATGTATTAGAAAAGTTGGAGTCAAATATATCAGGTGGAAAGGTAAACTAAATTGCAGTTTCTTTCTTAGTAATATTTTAAAATAATGTACTTCACAAATATATATATATATATATATATATATATATATATATATATATATATATATATATATATATATATATTTCTTAAAATAATAAAGCTAGACTATTGCTGTAGGAGCAGTTTCTTAACTTACGGTCTTTTCATATTTTTAATTTTTGTACATCAATTTTGCCTTAAAATAACTCTTAAGAATTTTGTATCAATGAATTTCTATTAAATATTTTGTCACATTTTGTGTTAGTTATATGAATGTTTCTTTATACAAATGTTATATGTTTACTTTAAATCTCTCAAAGCTTTTTTTTTTCTTTTTTTTTCTTTTTTTTTTTTCTTTTTTACAGCATCAAATAATGATGGAATCATGTTGCTATTTACTATCATATATGGCTGATATAGTAGGAGCTCTGAGATTACAAAGTGATAAGTATGCAAATAATTTTTTTATATTTAAAATTATACTTATCTGATTATTAACTTTTGAAAAAATTTTAACTTTCATCATCAGACAAGATTTTTTCATTTTGAGTATTAAAGAGATGTATTTGTATTGAATAAAAATATTCCTTAATTGTAAATCTCTTTTAGATTGGCAGGTATTAACAGAACTGGCACTGCATCTCCACCATGTGACGGGGATCTCCATCATCCTGAAATGGACTCTGATTGGGCTGAAGACATTGGTCCAGATGAAGAGGAATCTGCTGGGGAAGATTCTGTAAGTTAAGATACATGATTTTTATTTTTTCCTGGATATTTTTTTATGCATTTGATTTTCAAAAATCATTTATCTATTAAAAAAAATTACTTTAATAACATAAATTTGTGTATTTTCAGGATGAAGATTCTCTTTGCAACAAACTTTGTACTTTTACAATTACCCAAAAAGAGTTCATGAATCAGCATTGGTAAGTTATACAGTGTTAGAAGCCAGGATTCTTGTAAAAAATTTAAAATCTCTTACCTTGTATTTACTGAGATAATTGCAGAAGATTATGATTTAAAGGCTAATATGGAAGTGAATGTGTGTAAAGACATATATGTTGTATTTCCACTACACTAATATTTAACCATCTATTATACAGCCAGTATAATTGATATCAGAGTGTGCTTAATAATTTTATTAGTCATAGTGTGCAATTAATATATATATGTGTGTGTATGTATGTATGTAATGATTTTTTAAACTCTTAATTTAATCCAAATTAATTTCCAAGATTTTATCTTAATTTAGCCCATAGTAACTTCATTCTAAAAATATTCTCTCATTTTGTGATCAATTCCACTTTCGGTTTAATTAATCCCTTTGCAAAAATAATGCGCCATCAGTACTACGTACTGCGCCTTCTTGTAAAAAAGTCATGCCTGCCACTTAGAATAGAATAAAACGAAATTAAAGATACAAAGTCTCTTCACTGCTTGCCAAACCTGCACTCTACTTAAACCAAAATTTGTTATATGTTCTTAAAATTGTCCTGGTATTCAAGTGGCAAATCTTGTAATTTTGATAATCTTCATTTAATGGGCAACTTGAACAATGAGAAAATGTGTTGGAAAATAGTATCAAAAAATAACTTTCTAAATATTTTTAAACTGCATGAAAGTTAATAAAAAAAAATCTTAATTGTTTTTTATCTATTAAATTTTGATAATTAATAAACATTTTTATGCTTTCCTTTCTTAGCATTTTTATACTTAAATAAATTTAAAGCCCATTAAACAAATTAAAAGTCTATACCTTTTAAAATATTTTCTACAGTAAAATGCTGAAGCCTAATGACTGATCTACAAATATTAAAATGCTCTTAAATACCATAAATTTCCTCTTTATACGAGTTCTTTATCTGATTTGTTTCTGATTAAATATTTGGAATTTAATTGAAATAATTACCTGATGGTTTCAGTCATTCAGTAACCTGATAGTAATGTTTCTGATTGCAGGTATCACTGTCATACTTGTAAAATGATTGATGGAGCTGGTGTTTGTACAATATGTGCAAAAGTGTGCCATAAAGATCATGATGTTACATATGCGAAATTTGGATCATTCTTCTGTGATTGTGGAGCAAAAGAGGATGGTAACTGCCAGGTAAGAATTTTATAAATTATCTATTTTATGTGTGATGTTGCAGCCTTTGGGTAGAAGAATGAATTTCATTATTTGGAAAAACATAAATATAATAATGAACATCTCAAAAATCTATGTAAATGGAAGTGAAATTTATAAATAGTTATATGCTGTAAAAATCCAAATAATGAATTATTTTTACTCAAACGCTATATGGAAGCTTAATCCTCTGTTTTCCAATGTTGCACAAATGGCCCATCTTGCAAACTACCACACAATGACCAAAATTATATATGTTTATTTCCTTCTTTAAAAAAAAAAAAAAAAAGTTGTAAAGTAATGTGGAGCTATCTTATCATTTTAGTAATGATTATTTTCCCTCCCACTGCTGATGTCTTCAATAAGTGTTATAGAGCAGATACTCCAATTTACTTTATATTTTTTTACTTGCTAGCTGGTAATTGTAATTACAGAAATACCTTAATATTGGAAACTTTAAAATGAAAAAAAAATTTAAAGGATATTCTTTGATGATACAAATGAAATTTAGCTCTAAAAGAAGGAGGTGAATTTGTTTGAATTCTTTCTAATCTGTAAATTCATCTACTTAGAAAGAAATGCCGAACAAAAAATTCAAAATTAATACAAGAAAAGTAAAATTTAATGTAAAACAAATATCAGAAATTATGCTTTAAAAATATTTTGGAGAATAACATTTGTAACAATATAAAATATCTTCCAAAGCTTTTACTGCAAATTAAAAATTACATATATTATGACATAAAAGCAGAAGTGAAAACCCTTCTGTGGTGAATTTAACATTAACATTTAACAAAACATGGAATTTAACATTTTAATGTATTAATTTGAATTCCATCATAATATTTAAAGATGTTTTTAGGTTGAATGGCCAATTGGATGTAAAAAGTATTATTAAAATTGAAGGAAAAAGTTGTACAAAAAAGAAATATTATTATAAAGATAACTTTTTGAGTCTTAAGAGATAATATGAAGACCATTTTTGTAAGATAAAAAATATGAAAAATAATTTCCTTAGGCAAGTTGTTACAAGAATTCAACTGGTGATGGTTAAGCTCATTCCGCTCGGTTATCTTGATGTTGAAATTGTTACTATAAATTATCAAAATCCATTCAATCCTGCCTATGACATGCTGAATGTCAATGAAATCAAAATCACAATAAGTTGTTTTCCCTTATTTCTCTATTCTCTCTATGCTATTATAAGACTTTCAATCATATATAATATAGCAATAAAAAACTAATTTTCAACCTAATTTTGCAGATATCTACTGTTAATTGTAAAAAATAAATGAAATTAGAAATTCAAGATTATGTAATGGTGGGAAAAAGCAATATTTTCAAACAAGTACAATTTGTAGATGAAATTGTATTGAATCTTTCTTCACATCCCAAGAATATCACTTTTGAAGGAAATTATTAGTGCCAGCTGTAAATAATATCTGATAATCTTTTTTAAATTATTCTTATTTCACTTTGCATATTACTAAGGATACATAATTCTGTTTTTCTTTAGACTTTAGAAACAAAATTAACTAATTTAATGCTGTTCACAAAGATTATATTCTTCAGTGATGTTTCTCATTATTATGAATCTTCACATCAGTGTTAAAAGTTATGTTTTCTTCAGAAAATTTTGATTATTAGTATTATTATAATGGATTTCCATTATATGGTTCTTATTGAAGAAATAAAGACCATAATAACATTAACTTATCAAAACTATATAAAAATAATATTGATTTTGCATATGTATTTTTCTTATAGACAATGGTGTATAATGCATTGATAAAAATCAAACGAATGATTGATGTTGAAAACATTTAAAATCTTTCAATGACATGGATTCCAATCTAGAACTTGCTATTAAATATTGAGTTACTATAAAGTGGGGATCTGAACTTGATATAATTTCCTGTTGCATTGTATCCATGCTCATGCTAAAACTGACATAAGTCTGATGATATTGTGCGACTTAAAATTCAGATCCCTGTCTAATAAATAAAATATATTTGTCCTATAAATACAAAATTTTAAGGTGTTTTTTTTTTCCCCCCTCTTATTGACTTGGTCCCTTGAAGAAGTGAAATCCCTTGCTCTTCCATGAATCAGCTGAGAAAAATCTTTGAACTCATTGGGAAAATAACTAAAAATCCATGAACAAAGATACTTGATGCTTCTTATTTAAAAATAAAAGTGTGAATAATCATCTTTTAAATTTTCAAGAAAGTTAATAGAATGTATTTTAAAATATCAGTTCAATTTTTTGGATAAATAACTAATTTTTTTTAGAATGACCATTATTTGACAGTGTGAAGATTTCAACAGTAACAATACTATGCAAATCTGTGTGATAAATCATCCAAAGTATTGTATTAAAAATTTTCGATGTTAAATTTTAAAATTCGAGCTTTGAGGTATATTAAGTTGCCATCACAATTAACTATGTATTGAATTTTTTGGTTATAATGCGATATAGATTTATCTGGATACTGCAGAAATGCACACATACATACCTTTTATAAGTATAGATATTTGTATACAAATCATTTTGCAGTTTAATTACCTTTACGAAATTTCTTCTTTGACCATATAATGAATGATAGTGTATTTTATTCATAGGAACAGTTAGTAATCTGTTGTTTTAAATTTTGCTCAGAATTTCCAATTTCTTTCTTATTCTGAGAAAAATGTATGAAATTGCATAAAAATAATTGAAATTTTTTAGTATATTTTACATTAAACATTAGGTACTGCACATATACTTGAGTTTGTATTATATCTTATATTACTTTTCGGTTAAATATGTTTTGATTTTTCGAATTTTTAAGAATTGTGAAATTTCTTAGGCCCTTGTTAAAAGAAATCCTAAAACCACAACTGAAAGCAGTACCCCTGCTCCATCTACCTCAGGTTTCACTTTTGGATCTGATTCTATTCTGCCCAGTTCTTTACGTAGGCGACCTTCTTCTCCTTCTACTGCAAGTACATCTGCAGCAAATGGAGAACAATCTCGAAATCAAGAAGGCAATAAGACCAGTGATGAGTCGCAAAAACATAAGCAGAATCTATCAAAACAATTAGAGGTATTGTATTTTCATTAAATTGTTTTAAATAATTTATATAAGAAGATAAAATAATTAAGGAGTTTTAAATGAGTGTAGTTGGAATTCAAATAATTAGAAAATTATTAAGTTTGTGCATATGCATAATTTGAAACTATAACTTATATGCTTTAACGCAAGATGATATGCTTTTACTCTGTTAAATAAATGTATTTTATTTTAGTAAAACCTAATATTTTTTATTTTTTCCTCCAGGCATCAAGGGATATCTTGTTAGGCTTTCTAGTAAGTTTATATTGTTACATATCATTAAAAATAGTGTTCTTATTAACTTTTCAATTTCTGTGTAACTCAAAATAATTAACTTTTTCTATTTAGTCATCTACAAATATTCCTTCAACTGTTTTGGAGCTACTCCAATATCTTATGCCTGCTATAAGTCAATCATGTCAAAGAAATTCTCCAATTGGAAGCTCTATCAGGGCACAAAATGCATTATTAGAACTTCACACGCAGGATAAAGTTTTTGAGCAGTCTGAACAGTTAATGGTTTGTATGCAAAGAATCTTATATATTCATATAACTTGATCTTTTTTAAGATAAAAAAATTTCTTTAGTTGACCTTTCTCTGAATATATAATTATAATTTAATGATTGTAGGAATATTATTTTATATATTATTTTTAAAATATTAGTTTTTTTAGGAGGTTTTAAGATTTATTTACATTAAATCTATAATTAAAGATTTATTGATTCAGGTTCCTACATTGGGCTCCCAAGAAGGGGCGTTTGAAAATGTAAGAATGAATTATTCTGGGGAGCAGGGTCAAACTATCCGTCAATTAATCAGCAGTCACATGATTCGTCGAGTTGCAATGTGTTGCCTTGCTTCGCCACAGGGGAAGCGCCAGCACTTGGCTGTGAGTCATGAAAAAGGAAAGGTAAAAATTAATTTTTGATGTTTTCTTGGTTTCTACAATGAATAATTTATTTAAATTTATAATTTTTTACTGTATAATCTTTTGTTTTTTATTTATTTTAGATTACTCTGCTTCAGTTATCAGCACTTCTCAAGCAAGCAGATTCTAGTAAACGAAAACTGACTTTAACCGTGAGTATAATTATTATACATGGTACTTTTTCCTGCTAATAATAATGTGTGCTTTTAAATATTAAATAATATTATGCATTTTATCATAATTTTTTTATTTTTTATGTTTTACAGATTTTTTCAGAATGTTTTCTTCATTATTGATAAAATGGTACGAGTTTGAAAATGCATAGTTGTGTCAATGTCAAGCAAATTAGTTAAATTGTGATTTTTTTTAATACTTTAGTAAGGTTATCTCAATTTTAGCAAGGTTATTTAAACCAGAATTTTATAAATTAATTAGTTGGATATGTCTTCTTTTGTTTTGAATTGAAATGTTACAAGTTAAAATCTAAGAAAATTTTTCTTTTTGCAATATTTGATTCACAGGCTTTAGAAATTTTTAACTTACAAGCCATGATATGTATATTTTAACGTTTTCTTAGAAACCTTTAATTTCCTATTTAGTTGTTGGTTGTTACCTTAAAATATATTTACTTTTTTTGTTTCCTTGATTGGTGATGTTATAATGGAAAATACTTTTTGGGTATTTAAGAAGTCTTGAAATCTTTATAAAGTTTAATGTGTGAATGTAATTTTTTTTTCTCTCATTAATAGCGCTTAGCATCTGCTCCCGTACCATTTGTTGTACTGTCCATTACTGGAAATCCTTACAATGAAGATTTCTTGGCTGTATGTGGATTAAAAGTAAGTAACAAATATGTTGAGAATAAACGTTTACCTAATAGCCAAAGAAAAATATCTTTTGATTAGTATAGTGTTCTAATGAAATTATTTTATTTTTCTTTAAAGGATTGTCACATTCTGACTTTCAGTGGTTCAGGCTCAGTTTCTGATCATCTTGTATTGCATCCTCAGTTAGAATCAGGAAATTATATAATCAAAGTAAGCCTTTACTATATAAATTGTTTATTTGTTAATCTAAATTTTTGACTTTATTAAAAAAAAAAAAAAAAAATGTTTTTTTTCCCCTAGGCTATATGGTTACCTGGATCTCAAACTGAATTAGCCCTGGTGACTGCAGATATGGTCAAAATTTATGATCTTTCTCAGGATGCTCTGAGTCCACAGTTTTTCTTCTTGCTTCCTAGTGAAAAAATCAGAGACTGTTGTTTTATCTTCTCAGATGATGGCCAAAGACATTTGGTCCTCATGTCTTCTGCAGGGCACATCTATTATCAACCAATGGTGGAAGAAAGTTCTGCTAAACATGGACCATTCTATGTGACAAACATTCTAGAAACTAAACACCCAGAATTAAAGGTAAGCCTTTTGACATTTTATTTAAATGAATCAAAGTTAAAATTTAAGAATGTGAGGAGTAGAGGTTGCTACTTAATGATAATATACCATTTTATTTTATAGTGATCTGATATTTAAAGATTTCTAAAAAAAATTCTATAAATTTTTATACTGTTTTTTAATTTGGCCCCTTTTGACACTTAGAAAATAGTTATAAAACAAGCAAATTTTAATTATTTGGTATTAATTCTTAAATTTTATGTATGATGTCGGTTTTCAGTTAAATAATCCATAAAATTATGAAAGCCATATATTTTATATAAATTGAATATTATTGTTATCTGAAATTTAAATTAATTGAAATGAGTTTTTGCTTGATGAGGCAGGTATTTAAAATGTTTCAGTAAAAAAAAAAAAAAAAAAATTAACTTTGGTTTTAAAATTATTTACCCAATGTATTCTTTATAAATAAGACAAAAGAATGACTTTTATATTTTAAAATTATTTTAGTTTTACTTAAAGGTTTATTTTATTTATTTTTTATCTTGTATAGGACTCAAACGGAATGATTGGAGGAGGAGGTGTTTCTATTTATTATTCCCACACTCTTCAACTTCTGTTTTTCAGTTATGCCCAAGGAAAAAGCTTCATAGCTCCTTTATCAAGGATATCCTCTCAACTTTCACAGATGTTTTTGATTCAGATGAAAAATAATAGTAATAATGGAAACAATAGTGGAAATGCCAAACCTAGCCCTCAACCATTATGTCAGTGGTCTGAAGTTGCTAATCATCCAGGGTTAATATTGGCTCAAATGCAAGCTTCTAACAATCCTGTCATTTTAATGGTAAAACCAGGTGCAGTTTTGGTTCAAGAAATAAAATTTCTAACTGCTAAATCAAAAATTACTGATATGGTTGCTATCAGGCATGTCATTACTTGTGGAGAACTAAGAACAACTCTTATTCTTTTATGTGAAGATGGTAGTTTGCGCATATATATGGCTAATCAGGATCAAACAAATTATTGGTTAACTCCAGCTTTCCAACCTGCATCTGCTACTGTTACAAGTAAACCATCTAAGAAAAAGAAAGCTGCAAAAAGTGGTAGACCTGTGGGAAGTGTATCTTTTCCTATTGATTTCTTTGAGCATTGCACAGCAATGAATGACATTGAATTTGGTGGTAATGATGTTCTTCAAGTTTACAACACTCAGCAAATTAAACATAGACTTAATACAACTGGTTTGTATATTGCAAGCACTAAACCTGCAGGATTTACAATTGAAGTTAATAATTCTGATAATTCTATGGTGATGGTTGGGGCTCGAATTCTGGTTGGAAATCAAGATATTCAAAGAGCTCCTTCATACATTGAAATTTTTGGTCGTAGTATCCAAGTTAATTTGACAAGAAGTCGTTGGTATGATTTCCCATTTTCACGAGAGGAATCTCTGACAGCTAATAAAAAATTGAGCATTTTCTTTGGAGCCAGTTCTGATCCATCTGGTGTTACAATGGTAGACTCGATTAAAATCTTTGGTAAGACAAAAGAAGCATTTGGTTGGCCTGATGATAGTGATGATTTTCCAACTCAAACTGCCACTGGTACTGCTGGAGGATCTGGAACAGAAGCAGGGGTTGAAGTTGATGGGATTCCAGCTGCTCCATTACCTCTTACTCCGCTTGACAGACTTGTCAGCAGTAGCTTAGAACTTTTAGATGGTTGTTTTTCATGTGGTCTCAATGCAGATGATAAATCTCATTTGAAAAATTCTGTAATTGAATTAGCTACATCTATGTTAACCTTACCAATGCCTTCTGTTGTACATGAGCATGTAAAGAATTTATTAGCAACACTGCATAATAACCGTACTACATATTGTTCACATAAAGATGATGCTCTTTTGAGTTATGTCCTGCTATGTTTAAATGCTAGCCAAGAGGGAAAACCAACAGATGAACTAGATGGTGAAGCTCTTTATCGCTTAATAGCTATAACTAGAGGTGTAGCAGTTGCTAGGCCTTCTAATTTAGTACGCTTCGCTGAAAGCCATGACAGCATGACCATCACTGATTCAACAATTAGCGATACTGATCCTAACACTTCTAAATTAAATCAAAGTACTGATGATAATCATGGTAGCCAGTTAGAAAAACAAGGATCGGGCTGCTTAGACAGTCCTCAAAAGATTGAATATTCTGGTTCTGCTCATTTTATTGTTCAATTAACAGATGCCTTCTGGCATCTCCATTCAATGAAACCATCTAATCCTGCAATAGCTCCAGTATCTTTCCGTGGTCTTGTACATGTTGAAGCTACTGTACATGCTTTAGTTGAAGTCATTCATGCATTCACTGCTTGTGATCTTGAGCATGTTTCTCTTGCTACTAAGCTTTATGTTAAATTGCTACTTTGTGAAGACACAGTTGTTAGTTTTGCAGCTAAACAAGCACTAATCCGTGTTTTAAGACCCAGAGTGAGACGTAGGAAAGTATTCATTCCATCTCCACCACGTTGCAGCACACCAGGTGAATCTCATGAAACAGAACCAGTAGATACTCGAAGCCATCCACAGCCTCAAGTTGCAGCCCAGCCTCAACCTAGCTCATCCAATCAAGCACAAGCGCAAGTGTCACCCCAACCTGATATTCATGACTTCCAGCAGGAACTTGAACAATTTGAGATAGTTGATGGTCTTGATCCTTTAGTCCTTTTGCCTGCTGCTGGAGGCGGTGTACCTAATCTTGAAGCCCTCATTGCTGGTCAGGGTGGTTTTCCCATGTTGGATATACCTCCAGATGATGATGAAACAATGGTAGAGTTGGCTATTGCTTTAAGTCTCCAAGATCAACCTGAAGACCAAGCAGGTGGTTTATCACTTCAAGCTTTGTCTCTTGCTTCTCAAGGATCACACCATGCATCATCTATAGAAGGTGGACACTATTCTGATACAACTGCATCTGCTGGTGCTAGTGATGATGAAGGCAGTACTGCAGCCACAGACGGGTCAACGCTGCGCACTTCTCCCGCAGAACAGGGAGGCAGTGCTGGCTCTGAAAGCGGCGGCAGTGGCGTAGAGTCTATAATGGGAGAACATAATGTTAGTGGACGTAGTAGTGCATATGGTGATAATGTGCCAGAAAGTATTGCAACTGGAGCTAGATCTGAAACGAGTTCTGTTGGGCTCCCAAGTTCTACAATGCCACCTGGTGAAGAAGGTCTTGAAATTGATGCAGATGTTGATACTAGCTATCGCTTGCATACTTTGCGTTTAATGCTTCTTGAAAAAATGTTGCAGTATTTCCCTCAATTAAATGAAGTTGGAGGTGTTAGAGCTATTCCATTCATGCAAGTTATATTAATGCTAACATCAGATCTTGTTGGTGAGGAAGAAAAGGATTGTGCAGCCCTTGCTAAACTTCTTCCAGCCCTTATAACTGCACTAGATATGAATAGTAAAGATATTTCAAAGATAGCTGAGAGAACTCCTGCTCGGGAAGTCAACTTAATTGTGATGAGATTGTTAAGCATAATGATGTCTCGTGTAAAAGGCTCACTGAAAACATCTGGAGAGACATCTACATTCTGTAGCAGTGCTACAGCTATGGCTTTAGTTTCAGCAAATGCTATTGACTATTGCTTGCAAGTTCTGAAAGTTTTATTGGACTATTGGAAAGGAGTTCAGACTGAAGATAAATCCTCAAGTATTACAGGAAACCCATTAAAACCACATCCTCCTTCACCACCTCCAGATATGTCCCCATTCTTCTTGAAACAATACGTAAAAGGACATGCTAACGATGTTTTTGAAGCGTATCCTCAACTTGTGACAGAAATGGTTCTAAGACTACCTTACCAAATTAAAAAGATTGTTAACTCTTTGCCTCAATCACAGCCAGTCAGCTTTTCTCAGTCGTGGTATTTGTACTTGTGTGAGTATATGATGATGCAGCAGACACCTTTTGTCCGTAGACAAGTCAGGAAATTGTTATTATTCATCTGTGGTTCCAAAGACAAATATAGACAATTAAGAGATTTCCATGCTTTAGAATCACACATGAAAGATGTTAAAGCAATTTGCAATCAAGGTGGTTTTGAAGACTTTTCACCTAACAACACTATGTTAAGCCTTTCTTACGACTCATTAATCAATATGATTGAACATTTAAAAGCTTGCAGTGATATAGCAACATCTAGAACGATTAATTGGCAAAAATTCTGTCAGAAAGATGAAAGCATTCTTTCTTTTTTGATTCATGTAAGTTTCTTGTTAGATGAAGGAGTTTCTCCAATTATTTTACAACTTCTACAGTGTGCATTATGTGGAGCTAAAGCTATGCAACAGCAACAGATACCTGGAAATTCATCTGCTCAATCAGCAAGTTCACCTTCTAAACAAAGAAAGGAGAAAGAAACTGAGGATGATGCAAATGATTCTTCTAAAGGAGACACTGCTCAGTGTGTTGCATTAGCAGTACAAGTTAATAAATTTGTTGACAAAACCATTTTGAGTCACTTTATACGTGCATTTTTATTGGAATCAAATTCTACTTCTGTCAGATGGCAAGCTCATTCCTTAATATTTCATTTACATAAAAATTCGAGCCCAACTCAACAAGAAGTATTACTAGACATGATGTGGAAATTATGGCCCAAGTTACCTGCATTTGGCCGTCGTGCTGCTCAATTTGTAGATCTCCTTGGATATTTCACATTAAATATGCCACAACAAGATAAGGAGAAGGAGTATATTGAAAAAGGATTAGAAGTTTTACATCAACAAAATCAATTGTTAATGAATCACCCCAATTCCAATATTTATAATTCTCTACAAGGTTTAGTTGAATTTGATGGATATTTCTTGGAAAGCGAACCATGTTTAGTTTGTAATAATCCAGAAGTACCTTATACCAACATCAAATTGTCAGCTATCAAAGTTGACTCTCGATTTACTACTACAACACAAATTGTGAAATTAATTGGAAGCCATACTATTTCAAAAATAACTCTTCGAATTGGTGACTTAAAAAGAAATAAAATGGTTCACACTTTGAACATTTATTATAATAATCGCTCTGTTCAATCTGTTGTAGAATTAAAGAATAGACCATCTATTTGGAATAAAGCCAAAAAGTGTACCCTTGCTGCTGGACAAACTGAACTAAAAATAGAATTTCCTCTTCCAATTGTTGCTTGCAACTTGATGATTGAATATGCTGACTTTTATGAGAACATACAGGCATCATCTGAAACTCTGCAATGCCCACGATGTAGTGCATCAGTTCCTGCAAATCCTGGAGTTTGTGCTAACTGTGGTGAAAATGTGTTTCAGTGCCATAAATGCCGGGCAATTAATTACGATGAAAAAGATCCCTTCTTATGCAATTCTTGTGGTTTCTGTAAATATGCTAAATTTGATTACACTATCACTGCCAAACCTTGCTGTGCAGTTGATCCTATTGAAAATGAAGAGGACAGAAAGAAGGCTATCAGCACAATTAACAGTTTACTAGAAAAAGCAGATAGAGTATACAAACAGCTTATAGCTAACAAACCTGCCTTAGAAATCCTTTTACTTCGTATATATGAGCATGGGCTACTAGAAAAAACTGTTGATGAAAACACTGGTTCCAGTACAACTGCTTCTGTATCAACAACAAATGTAAACAGAGCCATACAACAGTTGGCACAGCGTTACTGTACTGATTGCAAGGCCTCTTTTGATGAACTTAGCAAAATTGTTCAAAAGGTATGGAATACTTTTTTTAATGTCTTTTATTTTAAAAATGGAATTATTATAACTAATTGTTTAACATGGTAATAAGTTAGCTTTGAATATATATTAACATTCTCAGTAAAAATGTTATTTGATGTGTTTTTTATTTCCTATTTTTTAATTATTTATTTTTTTAATGTGGCATATTCAATGTAGTTTATGCATTATTTGACTTTTTTTATGACATACAAAGAAAGCTTGTATTATTTATTAGTATTATCTCTCTCTTAGGTTCTTGCTTCAAGAAAAGAATTGGTAGATTATGAACGCAGACAACGAGAAAGCAGAGCAAAATCTGCATCAACATCACAGATGGCTCAAGAAAGCTTGCTACTGAAACGTCAAACACCCGATGATCCAAGAAACCCAAATTTTGCAGTTAATGTTCCAGGGAAGTGTTATGGCTGTGCGAGTTCTGCAGTTGAACATTGTATTACATTACTCCGAGCTTTGTCCACTAATACAAGATATAGATTGATTCTTTGTAGCCAAGGTTTGATAAGAGAATTAGTGGCTTATAACTTGCGCCATGGTAGTGTCCGAGTTAGGCATGATGTTCGACAACTTCTGTGTTCTCTGACTAGAGACAATGCTAGAGCTACAACAGATTTGAATGCTTTACTAATGGAAAAGATTGGTACTGCCTTGAAAGGGCATGTGACAAGTCCTGATTTAGCCGCCGCAGTACGTCATGAAGTTGCTTTACTTGCTAGTAGCTTGCAGAAAGAAGATTCATGTTGGGAACAAAGGCTGAGGTATGTATTTTTATACCTTTTTTCTTCTGATATTAATATAATAATCCCTGCAATGAAAATTAAACTTAATCTCATATAAACTTTTATTTTGATAATTTTATGTTTAATTAATAATTAATCTCTAATAAAATATGCAACTGTGCTGTTAGTTTGATTGAGTTTTTTTAATGAATCTTGTAATAGAATAAGCATTAAGCATTCATGCATGCATCAGCATTATTTTTTTTTCCTTTAGTGTAGTAAGTTATATATTATAAAATGTGTTAATAAAATTTGTTTTTTACATATATATTCTTTAGATGTGTTATGAAATTATTCTTGATGGGTGTTAATGCAAAAAGCTCAGTTGTTATGGAAAGTATTACCTTGCCTTGCTTAAGAATTCTCCAAGTACTTATTAAGCCAGAACCTTTCATGAGTAAAAAAAATAAGGAAAAGAGTGTTGATTCTTTGGCAACAGTAAATGTAGCAGGTAAGATTTTATTTCATCCTGGATATTCCTTTGTAAATGATGAACATAGTTAAATATTTTGTCATTGTTAAACTTATTACTTAATCATTGATTTTTATATATAAAAAAATTTAGTAGCTAAGTTGTTATTGGATTTACTATCTGAAGGTAGTTTTAAATTTAAGGTAAATGTGTGCTTTTCAATGTGAATTCTATTTTTAAATGTCATTGTTTATATAAATATTCCTCTTGTACAACTTCCAAAAAATATGTGCTTTAGCTACAGAATTTGATATCTACAGCAACTAATAGATCATGTAATTTCACTTTCCAGACAGAAACAGAGGAGTGCAATTTAGTTTGAGTTTTCTTTAAATTAATTTTTAATTCCTTTTATTAAATGTGCATTAATTATTTGAAAGAATTTATAAAAATCAATTTTTTAAATTATTTATATGACTGTAATTATGTTGTTTATCTTAATTCAGTAGTCATTACTGTTCTTTGTGATTTTCAGGGAGTATTCTGATTATGCTATTATTTTGAATAATGTTAAATTATTGCTACCTTTCCATACTTTTTCCACTCTTTTAACTCGTATTGTATTATAATAAATGAATGCTATTTGCACATTTTCTCATATTTTGAATACATATACAGGGATCCAGATTTAAGTGACAACTCTGTATTGTGTTTAATGGGAGAAAAAAGTCCCTCTCCCAATCTACCCTAATGCATAGTATCCTTATTGTAATGACTGAAGCAAGCAGAATTCGCATAGCAATCCTCCTGGAGTTAACAAGCTGGAGAGGAGTTGCATATTAAGAAAATAGAATGGCTTCAATAAAAATAAAGCACCATGGGGTTTCTTAATAATTAGCTATAAGGAATTGTAATTATTTTATTTTGTCGTTTCATACGTAACTTTTATATAAGAGACGGGATATAAAACAATAGGATGTATCAGTTGTAAATTTGGAAACACTACTTAAAAAATAAAGATGGAAAGACTGTTTAATCTAAATCAGAGTATTTAATCTGCAGTATAAGATATTGCTTTTGATGTTATTCATATTTAGCTCATTTATTTAAATTGTGAACATATTATTGTAGGAGGTATGAAAGTTGGTGTTGATCTGAAAGGATGGTTAACAGGTGATTCTAAACATTCCTACAAAGCTTGGAAACAGCAAATGCCAACCAAAGTGCCTGATCAAAGCATTCCCAATTTCTCCAAAATGAAGAAGGAAGAAGTTCACAATCTTTATTTAATAGAAAAGTATAGTTCCAGGTGGAGAGAGAAGACGCGGCATCATGTTATGGAGCTGAAACTACTACAGTCCAATTGGCTACGACGAGTTATGTTTAATCCTTCCTCGCAAGCTGCGAGAAATATGGCATGTAATGTGGTTGAAGCTTTATGCCAGGTATGATTTCAAATTGCTAATTAATGCATATGAAGTCACTGATTTTTATTTTTTGATTTACAATTTAATATTATTCTCTTACTATATGATTATGATATAGACTCTTACTTAATTTTTTAATATAAATTCTGTATAATGATCAATTAAAATGTCTATTTTAATTTTTCCAATTTTGTATATATTTGTAATATTTTTTTCTACATAATGGGTTTAATTAATAGATTTGACAAATCTACACTTTATCTCAAATGTGTGAATTAAAATGCATTTTTAAAATGCTTATTTCATTACTTTTACTATTGTTGTTTTTTAAGCCTTTTAAGAATACAATTTCATTCATGTGATTCTTTGAATTCATTAAAAATATACTGTTTCTCTGAATAAGTGTGAGGTAGGTAGTATATTCATAATATAGGTATTGTATTTTATTCCATTTTGATGGTGAAAATCTTAAATGTTTCAAATCTGTATAATACAATAAAATATAATATGAACGTTATATGCATGCAAAAGTTTTATACTTCTGTTATCTTGTTATATGTATGATATTTTTTAAAAATTCATTTTGCATTATAGTTACAAATTTTTGACAATAACATTCCTGCATTTTTTAAAAGATACTTTGTTGTGTTTTAATAGATCCCAAGTCGTCGTAGGGAAGTTTTAGACATGTTGACAGCTTACTTAGATGACCTAGGTTCTGCTGGTGAAAGTGCTGCTGAATTCTTAACCCTTTATCAAAATTTAATTAATCCTGTTCCATGGAAACATTACCTAGCTCTAAGAGGACTCTTGCCTCATATTGGACATTTAATAACCAGTGAAATAGAACATCTCAGCTTTTTGGAAGAAACTACTCTTAACTCAGATCTTTCTCAAGGTAATCTTTCTATGCTTATTATCAACTTGACCAAGTGTTATCTGAAATACTTTAGATGAAAATTTTTAATTTTATTCTTAAATTCTCCAGGCTATGCATTGAAAATGCTGACAGAATTGTTGGAGTCATTTATTGAAGTAGGTACTTTACGTCAACATTACAAGTCACGTCTTGTTGGCTGTGTCCTAAATGGCTACCTTTCTCTCCGAAAACTTGTTGTTCAGAGAACCAAACTTATTGATGAAACGCAAGAAAAACTTTTAGAGTTGTTGGAAGAAATGACTACAGGTGCTAATTTCTTTTCTAAAAGACTTGTACTAAAATTTCAATAACTATTTTTTGGCTCTGTTTTTATTCTTAATTTTTTTTAATTGAAAGTTGGAAAATTTATTTGATTTATCTCTGATTTTAGGAACAGAATCCGAAACAATGGCTTTTATGGCTGTGTGTGTTGAAACAGTTAAAAAATATGGATTGGATGATCTCCGAACTCCTGTGTTTATTTTTGAAAGGCTTTGTTCTGTTATTTATCCTGTAAGTGTAAGGAGTCAAATGTTAAATAAATATAAATTGTTTTGTTTCACTTTAATTTTGATTATTTTGCATTTTTATATTGATGTTAATTGTAATAAAGAATATAAAAATTGATTTTGAATAAATTTGCAAGTGAGTTCAATTGGTTAACTTGAGAAGAGCATAAATGTCTAAATTGTAAGAATTAAATGTAAAAATTCAATAATGTTTTATAAAAATAATTAATGTTTTTACTAGGACGAGAATCTTTCTGTTTCTTCATGATTACATGGATTAGCAATTTGTATTTTTTTTTGCAGGAGGAAAGTGATTCAAGTGAATTTTACATTACATTAGAAAAAGATCCTCAGCAGGAAGATTTCCTTCAAGGAAGGATGCTTGGTAATCCTTACAGTTCAAATGAGCCTGGTATGGGCCCATTAATGAGGGATATCAAGAACAAAATTTGTCAAGATTGCGAGCTTGTTGCTTTGTTGGAAGATGACAGTGGAATGGAACTCTTAGTCAATAATAAAATCATCAATCTTGATTTGCCTGTCAAGGAAGTATTTAAAAAAGTAATCATTTGTTATATTTAATTCATTTCATGTTGTATAATCTTTGCCATTTATATTTTTGACATAGTAACTTGTAATTTATATTATAAAATTGTATTGATTTAACACTAATTGTCTAAATTTCTGTGTTGATTTAAGTTTCTTTTTCCCATCTATAGGTGTGGTGCGCAGAAAATAATGAATCTGAAGCCATGAGGATTGTTTATCGTATGCGTGGTCTCTTGGGTGATGCAACAGAAGAATTTATTGAAAATCTAGATACTAAAGATAGTGAAGAAGTTGACACAGAAGAAGTATATAAAATAGCAAATGTCATGAGTACTTGTGGTGGATTGGAAGTGATGCTTGAAAGAATGGCAACAATCACCGATTTATCCCGTGGAAGATCTTTATTGACTGTGTTATTGAAATTATTTGGTTTCTGTATCAAAGTAAGAATTAGAGTAGATTTTTAAAACTTGTTCTGATATTAGTAGCTCTGTAATTATATTTGTTAAATGATTGATATTAGTGCACTTTATTGATAAAAGATAGAAAATTAAGTTTTTATATTCTTAAGAAAAGCTCTTCTAAATTGTTTTAATAAATAAAAATTAGTATTCTAAGAAAGTTTTTTGCAAATTTCAATTATTTTGTCAGTAAACTGTGAAACTGTAAATTCACATGTAAGCACATTCCATTCATGCACAGATTTTAGGTTAAATTTAAATGTAATTTATATTGCCATTTTGGAGATAGCCATATTTCTAAAAGAGGAACATTCCTATTATTTAGAATAATTTTGCAAATTAAAAAATGTTAAGCATACATTTAAAAAATTGTTTATTAGGTGAAAAGCAATCGTCAGAAGTTGGTAGATCCTGAAATGGGTGCTGTAAGAGTCATGCTAGGAGTTTTGAAGATAGCTTTATCAGCTGAATCTCCCGAACTCTTACAAGCGCCTGCTGGAGGCCCGACAATTATTGAACAGTTGCTGCAAATTATGGAAACAATCTTGGTTGAAGCTGCAACTAAAAATAAGACTGAGTATGCTGAGTTCTGCAAAAGTTGTGGGGAAAAAGAAGACATTACATTTTTATTGTCATCTGTAAGTAGTGTGCCTATGAAAAACTTCTCTAGTCTGCTGCCACTTCTTATGAGAGTTGTACCATTTTTGACATATGGATCTCAGGTTTGTATTTTATTTTTTAATGAAATAACATTTTTATTAAATATATTTAAAGCTTTTAATAGCTCATTAGTATTAATATTAAATTGTATTTGTAAAATTATGTGCATATTAAAGACAGTTGAAGAGTTCTGTATGCACAGGTATTACATAAAATTCATATTGAAAAGAAGGAAAAATATCACCTTCTTTATTAAAAATTTCTTGAAAGTTTAGAGAATCGAAGTTAAACGTATTTCTAAATGAAAATTGACTTAATTGTTTTAAATTTGCTAGATTTCACAAAGATAATTACATTCAATTGCTGGGAAGATATTTTGTAAAATATTCTTATAAGTATTTTGTAAATAAATTTTAGACTTCAGTGCATCCATAATCTTTGAAAACTTTGAAATTCATTTTACTAGACTCGGATCCCAGAGTTAAACTTGATTTTATTTAGTCCGTGAAATATACATTGTTTTTGGAACAGAAGAGACCTCCAGTTTCTGAGTAAGTTTTGCCTTGAGAATTCTGCCAATTAAAAAAGGGTGTTGATTTGAGAATGCTTCAGTCTGTTAACATTTTTTAATAAATTTTGATTCTGCTAAAGTGAGATTGTATTTGTGAAGCAAATATGTAGTAATAATTTTTGTGAACTAGTAGCCATGTGGTGACCTACGGCAAGAATACGTGCTTTGTAATCTCAAAACCCATTTTGAACTTTTAAGATGGTGATGTCTAAACTGGTATCCATAAGCATACCAGTGCCCTGCTCTTCTTTTAAACATTTGGAACTAATAGGCTAGAAAATAATGGTGCATTTGAAAGTTAAGACATTTAAATTATCGTGCCATTTAATATCTAAAATATGCAATTTTGTATTCCTAAAGAAGTCCTTGAATGTCATGAGAATCTTTGAAAATTCTTTTGATCAATCAGAGCAGCAAAGATACCTTGATATTGTACAATTCTCTTATAAAACATTTTGTATTTTTATGTGAAGTATTTTAATTCTATCCTGTTGAGTTTTGACATTTCAGTGATCCTATGATATATTATAATAAAATTCTTATATGTACAACTTTTTGAATAAAATTATTTTACTCTTACTATAATTTGTGAATTATTTTTAATAATTGAAATTGTCATTGTTTTTTTTTTTCAAATGTTTTATGACTGAGGTTGTATTGAACAGTTTTCTGGCAATCCACATGAATATATTTCCATTTAATTTTCAGTATTGTTAAGTAATATTTATTAATGTTTTCTTAATATTTGATTTAAATATTTTGTATATGTATGATTTATTTTAAATATTATTGGTTTTCAACATCATATTTAATTAAAATTATTGCTTATTATAAAACTCATAAAAACTTACCATTTTACAGGAAAAGATGGAATCCTTGATAGATCATTTCAAACCCTATTTAAATTTCAATGAGTTTGATTATGAACACACAACTGATGATGACTTACAGTTAGAGTGTTTCTGTATGCTCACTGCTGGAATTGAATGTAATGTTAATGGTAATCAACTAAAAGACTTGCTAGTAGAAAAACATGTGGTGCAAGATGCTTTGGAATACCTCACAGCTCATGCTCCTCCAATCAAGTATGAATATGACAAATTTTTTTAGAAAATAAGTATACAAAGTATTAATTATATTCAGAACATATTATTATATTCAGATTTACATGAAGCCATTGAAAGTTTTATGTTAAAATGTACAAAAGTAGTTAAATTCTTTTTAAGATGTAAGATTAAAATTAAAATTTTAGTCCCCATTACATATATATTGTATTATATTTACTATGCTTTGCTATACATATTGTTGTAAGAAAATTGTAACAAAAAATATGTCAGTGGATATTATGGATATAATACCAACATATATTAAGGATTTTATGTTTTGCAGGAATATTATGCTTTGCTATACATATTGTTGTGAGAAAATTGTAACAAAAAATATACCAGTGGATATTAAGGGTATAATACCAACATATATTAAGGATTTTATGTTTTGCAGGAGTGCTCTTCTTGGAGCATCTGACGAATGGAGAGAATTCACATCAAAACCTGCTCTCAAGTATGTTCTGAAGCTCCTGACTGGCTTAAGTCAAAATCATGAAACAACGCAGCACAGTGTTAGTGCAGAATGTATACCTATCATCCACAGGTTTGTACAGATTAAACAATTTACCTTCAGTAGGTTTTTTTATTTTTTTTAACTATCTAACAAAAATCCAATTATTATTTGAAATATTGATTTTATGCCTTTTAATGTGACATCAAGCTCTTACCGTGGAAATTGTATTAGTGCAGATAATTCTTTGATGTATATAATATATTTTAAAAGCCATCTAACTTATTGTGTTAATTCTTGATATGTAATTTAATAGAGAACTGAAAGAAACTAGCCACCTTTAGCAATCAGCTTGTTCACTTAGATTATTGAATACTAGCCGCCTCTGGCGACCAGTTGGTTCGCCAATCTTAATGTTCGTTTAAATTTTAATAATTAAATATTTCACGCAATTCCTACTTTAATATATTCTTCATCATAGTATTTTAAAACTTCAAATTTTGATAGTTATATAATTCACTCATAATAGTATAAAGGCCTTCAATCATAACGTAATATGTATCTCTCTAATTTTCTGTTAGCTCCCATAGAATTTATACTTTAAATTAAAGTGGAAAGGATTAATCTGAAATTAATATAATAATATTTTTTACTGAAACAAAGTATTTTTTGTAATATGATTACTGAAAACAGTCACTGAGCATTTAAATTTTATGGACACTAAAGAATATCTTTCTTAATTTATGTAATATTTCAAGAATTTGTCAACAAAATTTACTCAGATTCATCATGAGCAGATCGATTAATTAACAATGTTTGATTTTAAATGCATCAAACACTAAGAAAATAAAACGAATCGTTTAAAATAATCGGTCGAAAACAGGTTTAAAAAAAACTACTTAAAAAACGATGTACTTAAAACTATAAGCATATACAAAAAAAAAATAAAACATAAATACAATTTAATTACAAAAGCATGCAACTAACCAAAAATTATTTAAATCAAGTCTGCAATCAAAACACAATGTGCATGCGTTAATTTTCAACGCCAGTTATGGTAACGCAAATGTGTGAATTTTTTTTGTTGGGGTTTGGTCCAGTTGAGGTAACGCTATGCAGATTAGAAATTTTTAATTTCCTTTATTCTGTTTTATTTTGAATTCAAAAATACTTCAGAATGAATCTGAAAGATCGATTAATTAACAATGTTTAATTTTAAATGCATCAAACATTAAGAAAATAAACAGAATTGTTTGAAATAATCGGCCGAAAAATCTTAAGCCTAGCCTTTTTAGCATGGGAAAAAAACTGAAGCCTTACTCATTTGGCAGTGGAGAAAATTTAAAAAAAAAATTTTGGTGGGAAAGTTAGTTTTTAATTAATAATTAAAATTCTAATTAAAAATTCAAAAAAGGGACCCCAGGGGCACATTCCCGACCTCCAAGGTATACGTGTACCAAATTTGGTAGCTGTAGGTCAAACGGTCTGGCCTGTAGTGCGCCAACACACACACACATTGAGCTTTATATAAGTATAGATTATTGTGTAAACAATGGATATTCCGTTCTATTAGCCATTTTAAATACTATAATTAACTAAAGAATTTTAAATCTAAAAATATTTCTGCTAGAAAGAACTGCTGATTAAATATGTAATGAACAGTTAAACTCATTAAGTGGCTGGTGCATCCATTTCAGTGAGTTAAAGATTTATGAATTGTTTTCCTGTTTAACTTCTCGGAATAAGTGATATACAAACATATTTTTGGGAAATGCTGCCAAAGAAATTGTTACCCATATAATGAAACACTTTTTTTTTTTTCCTTTCCCCCTCCCTCCAAATCTCAGGTTAGAACAAGTATCAAGTGATGAAAGAGTTGGATCCCTTGCTGAAAATCTCATGGAAGCTATCAAGAAAAATCCAAGTGTTGCACAAAAAATAGAAGAAGTCCGTAAACAAACCAAAGATGAAAAGAAAAGACTTGCCATGGCAATGAGAGAGAAACAACTCGGTGCTTTAGGCATGAGTACTAATGAAAAAGGACAGGTAAATTAAATTGCATTTATTTATTTATTAGTAATAATATATTTTTAGCTCCATTTTTATAATAATTCATCTACATTATTTTTATAGGTGACTGCCAAAAGTTCTCTTCTGAAAAATGTGGAAGAATTAGGAGAGGAGTCTGGTTTAGTCTGCATTATTTGCCGTGAAGGATACAAATTTCAACCTACTAAAGTATTGGGTATATATACCTTTACAAAAAGATGTAATGCTGAAGATTTTGAGAACCGAGCCAGAAAGACTCCTGGTTATAGTACTGTAACACATTTCAATGTAGTGCATGTTGACTGCCATATGGCTGCTGTAAGGTAATTTTCAAAATTTTTTGTTACTTTAAAAGCTTATATTTTTTACATATATAAATGAAAAGGTTTCCCAATGTAATATTTTGACTTCAGTTCTAATTATAAGGTTTTGATATTTTATGTAAGTGCTTTTTTTTTTTTTTTTAATAATGAGTAAATTTGATGTACTATTGGTCTTAAGTGATGAATGATTGACGTAATATTTTATATTGTTGTCAGAAATACCATAATTGATTCATAATATTAATCTCTTTATGTATGAAACAAACATTTTGTGAATAAATTTTTCCAGGAAGGGCTTACTTTGTCTTAAACATCATTGCCCCCTTTTTTTTTTGTCATAATTCGTCTATATTAATATTGATTTTGATTGTTCTTGTATTTAATAAAATGTTTAAGAAGATGATAAAAGTGTGCCAAGTTTCTTGGCTCACTTTTGAATAGTACTGAAGTTAATTTGAAATTGTTTTGAAAAGAAGCATTAAAATGTTATATTATTTTGAATTAGCTAAATATATCAATATTCAGTATTTTTTTTTTTTCCAAAATTTTATTATAAAATAATCTATTGCTTTAGAAAAATTAGTTTTGCTTTCTCATAATCAGTTTCCTCCATTTATGGACAGGGGATTATGTGTTCCTTTTTTAAAATATAATTTTATAAATGCATAATAAAAAATAATTACTTGTGTTCCAACTTCTTTTGCCACAATAATTTAAATATTTAAGTATCTTAATTTGAGATTTTCTGTATTCCATTTCACTTATATCTATTTTTCTTCCTTATTATTAAATATTTGCAGACATGCCCGGGGACGTGATGAATGGGAAAGTGCAGCACTCCAAAATGCAAATACTAAATGCAATGGTCTTTTGCCATTGTGGGGACCTCAAGTTCCAGAGTCAGCTTTTGCAAGTTGTCTTGCTAGGTAAATTTCACTGTTTTTTTTTTTTTTTTTTTTTTTTTTCATAAGTTCTTGTGAGCGAAATAAAAAAAAAAACATGCACTTTTCATGATCAGAATATCATCATAAGAAATATATATGTGAAAATTTTTACCTTGGATCATAGAAAGAACAAAAAAATATCATCTAATGAAATTAAATTCTCAACATTTAGATTTTTTATTTTATTAGATTTATCTTCTGCTTACTTAAATGTTGCTTTCAATAAATTTTATTCTAAAACACTATGAATTTGAAACTATAAAATTAGAGTTTATTTCTGTTTTCTTTTTACACAATTCATTATTTTTAGTATATATCCGTTATTATTATTTATTATTGTAATGAATTTTTAAATATATTCATCAAATTTGGAACATCTATTGCATTAATTTCTGAGATAATAAATATTCTAAACATTGAACAGTAATGATAAATAATGAAATAGGAAAGAATAAGAACCAGTTAGTTATATATACACATTGGTGTGATTCTGAATTTCAATCTGGTAGTTTTCTTTTAGTAACTTCCAGTACCTTATTATTGCCATTAAAACATTCTAAAAGTCTTGCGTATTAAAATGTAATTTTTCATCATTATTTTATGACTAAGGTTACATAGAAATAACAGTTATTATGCTTTTAATGTGTAAAAAATCTTTTATTCTTTATTTGTTGATGAATGAATTTATAAAAACTTTTAAATTAAGGAATTTTAAAATTCTTGTTTTTTGTTCTTTTTTAGTATAAAAAAGACACTTAAAAAACTCAAAGTAATAAAGAGATCTATAATGCTAAAATTCTAGAAATTACAGAATTTTAAAATTTTTAACTATTGATATTAATGTATTAATTTCTGTCATAATTTGCTGCACAGAAAACAAAAAATATGTTTAAAAAAATGCTTAAAGTGTTCAAAAATAGAAGTGCCATTTAAGTGAACAAATATTTGATGATATTACTTGATGTGAGTAGATTAAAGAAGTGGAAGACCTACAAACAAAGAATGCCTATGAAGTACAGAAAATAAAAAAGAAGCTACAATATGGTTCATGTGAGAAATTGTTTTAAAAAGAAAAGCAGACAGATTTGTTGTTTTTGGTCAGAATAAAGCTAGTCGCTAATAGCTTTTTTCAAAGATATTGGCAACAACTAATAACAACCAAAATAAAAATATTTTATATTGAGGTGTAGAATATTGATTTTATCCATAAAATTCCTCAAGACATAATATTTTTGAAAAGTGCCATGGAAATTCAAATTCCTTTAATATAGAGAGGCTCATTGTTTTAGTGATGCACTGCATAGTGTATGTTTCTGTTTAAAAAAATTTAAATTTCAAATAAAAAATGGTATATTTCTCAAAATTGATGAGAAAAAGTAAATTTCTATTTTTTGGGGAAATCTACTCCAAAATTGAATATCATATAGTAGGAGAGTTAAATTGTTTTCAGTTAAGACAATGCTGATTCAGAGTTGATAGATAATAAAGGGAATTTATTTGTTAGTTGGATTGCTAGCTGAAAGAAAAAAGTATTCATTTGTGATAATTTTACAAAATGAATAGGAAGAAGACAGAATATTATCATGTTTTTAAAATCATATGATAGCGCTCTAAAAGTACAGTACACTCCCAATTATCTGCGGGATTGGGTGGTGCGGCCGTTGCGGATAACAAAAATCGTGGATAATCCGAAAAAAAGCTAAAAACGGATATAGCAAAAGAGAAAACAATCATTCCAACTTGGAAAAATCGTTTTATGTACAATAAAATGTAAAAAAAAAACTGCAGGAAATGTTTAACTAACGCTTAATATTTTAGTATATCACTCAAAACTAACCTAAAATGCATTTTGTTAATGAAAACAGAAAAGTGCTTTGTACTTACGAGAGGCGTCAAGGATACACAGAAAAGTTAATACATATGTACTGTTTTAATACTGTAATGTATTATGTAATTACAAAAGTATAACTGTAAAACTACACCTTTTTGAAGAAATCAGTCATTTGTGTTTGCTTCTTGCTTTGGAAGCATTTTCTCTTTGCTTGGAAGCAAAAAAAAAAAAACTTAGTGTGGCAGACGCGGATAATCGGGTACTGTATTTAAAGTAGTTTGGATACCGCTTTACGAACGAACTGATACAATATTTTGTTAAGTTTGAACAAATTCAGAACATTCTTAACTCCTTGCATGATCAATATTTTCAAATAATAAAATTAGTTTTTGCCTTTATAGCTATAAAATAAAGCAAATGAAATTATCCTATTTGTGTCTGGTGTATTATCCTTCATTGAAATGAAAATGGAATTTTTGTGCAAAAGCTGATTTTTTTCCTCCTTCATTTAGCGTATTTTCTATGTTCAGTTTCAAAGCTTTTGATTTAGTTGTACATATTTAGAACTATTTCCACTAATGTAAATATGACTTCTATTATTATGCATAATTTTTGTTACAAAGAACACTTTATTCTTATTTCTCTAATAATGTTTGCAGATAACTAAAGGCTCTTTTATAGTTGATAACTTGAATATTCTCCAGTAATAGGTTGCATTTTACTCTTAAAATACAGATTTAAAACATTTACAAAATTTATATACCAAACATTTCTGTGTTGAATAACATTTTGTAGGGACTAACTGCATGGAGGAAATTGTGGGGAAAACATTTAGTTGTAGAAATTATAGCTTAAAAATTTAAATTGGAGCATTCTGGAAAATACACTAAAAAAAACTCATTTTTAGCTTTATATATATATATATATATTTTTTTCAAGATTTAAGTTAATATCAAAAAAATTTTCTGTTTTGAGAATATTTTATTCTTACTTTCCTCTTTCATTGTTATATTCACTGTAAATGAAAAGGTATTTAAAAATAGGTATTTTGAAATATAAAAGGTATACTGAAAGCTAACATTATTCCCATTATGGAATATTTAAAATTTTAACATCTGAACTAAGCAATAAATAATTCTACTTTGAAAGTGGTTTATTTCCTATATAAATTTGCTTGCTTATTAAGCTAATATTACTTAGAGGGAGGCGATGTTGTATTGTGCAATTATATATGTTTTTTTTTTTTTTTTTTCAGTTTTTAATATCTAAAAAAAGGTAAAACAGAATTATCTGTTTACTTTTGAATAACTTTTTTGGGTGGGTGGGGAGGCTGGCTAAAATGATTAAACCACAACTGATTTATTTTTAAACCTAACAATAAATTTCTTTTTGTAGGCATAATACATATCTTCAAGAATGTACTGGTCATAGAGATGTTGGGTATTCATCAACTGTTCATGATTTAAAACTTCTTTTGCAAAAGTTTGCTTTTGAAAAATCATTCAGTGAAGATAGTGGAGGTGGTGGACCTCAGAGCAATATGCATCTTATTCCCTATCTAGTACATATGACACTTTATGTTATTAATACGTAAGTATTATATTAGCCTCTAAAAATCTTTATTTATATAAAACTGCACCATGGTTACTGAATACTTTCATGATTTTATTCTTACTTTGAAATTGATCAGTTATTTAGTCTGTGAACATTAATATTTATAAACAATTTTGCAGCACACGTTTTGTAAACAGTGAAGAAAAGAACATAATTAACTTCCTTGAAATGCAGAAAAGTAAATGGGTGGAGAATTGCTATGAAGTAAGTACCAGGAAGTACTTATTGAATTGGTTGTATTATATTTCATTGACATTAGTTTGTTAAATTAAAGTTAGTTTGTTGCATAATAAATGTGATTGATGTTTCTTACAGTTGGAAGGGCCTTTGTACTGGATGACAATGTGTGTAATTGTGTTTCCTCCATCTAAGTGGCAGAAGCTGAAAGTTAATTTTCTAATTAGAACTCTGATTCTTGCTCAAACTAGACATGTCAGCCCTCAAGGATCTACAAACTTAAATGATACTGCCATTAAAGACTTTAGTGTTTATAAATTTTACTTGCTGTTTTTTGGTTTGATAGATGGACTCTACAAAAAAATGTTTAAGGTATTTATCTTTTGTTTCATTCAAGCATTTACTTTTTCTGTTGATTTAAGAACTTCTTTTTTAAAAAAAGATGTGCATATATTAATTTTTTAAAACTATTATAAAACCAATCGGTACTTATAACAAAATGTATATCAGAATTCCCATCATCTTTGGAAATCTAAGAAAGCTCATTAAATTTTACTTTTTCATACACAAGACAATTAAAAAGTGCTTATTCTTAATTGAGCCTTTGAAAAAAAAGCTAAATATGCATCCACTGTTATGGGGAGAGAAAACAAAGTCAATGTCTTGGTTTTTGCCTGAAAAATTCTACTTCCAGAAAAAGGGGTACTGCCAACCTCTGTTGCAAGTAGCTTAACCACTTAATTGTTGTATTTTCTTTGCTATCTAATAAGATGACACCTATTTTGGGAATATTTTCTTATTTTAATTAAAATGGAAATCCATTGAATACTTGACTTATCTATGTATTCAAAGTAATTTTAATATTGAATTTTAATCATTATGAATGATTTATTTTTTGCTTACAACTATCAAAATTCGATAAATCAATGCATGTATGGCACTCGGGCAAAACAGTTAAGCGGTTAAAGAAAAAGATGGTAAAAAAGAGTGTTATTATAACAATTTTCTAACAAGTTCCTTATTATGTATTTTTGTCTATTATCGTGAACATACTATTTCCAAGAATTGCTTATGTTAATATTTGATTATCTCAGCTGAGGGCCAGCTTATATTAGTAAAAACTCTGTAAGATTAGCTAGTCAGAAAATTATGGAGCATACAACAGTTTTCCTTTAAAGATCTTGATGCTTTCTTGTAAATTAACAAAGCATTTATGCTGGAAATTATGTATCAATTGCATATTGTAAAAACAGACATTGAAATGCATGCTCATCATATACTGTTTCTGTTTGAAACATCAAATTCATGCAATACAAAATATGAAAATTGACCCTAACTATGGTAATATTGTCTGTTCTTGTGGTGAATAAGTTGGAAAGTAGTTCAGTAATTGCTATGTCTGTTTCAATTAACGTTTCAATCTAAAACCTTTATTATTTATGGCTTGAAAAAACAAACATAAGTTTTGCATATGTTATCAAGTATGTTTTTAATATTTTACTGAGGTTTTGGTATTAAATATGTCTTTCATTATGTCTTATTATTTTTTTTGATGTAACAGAAAGTTACTGTGACTGAAAATGAAGAATGGGCTGTTGTATTAGCTGATTATGTTCGACAAAATGATCAGGCCTTATTGGAAGCTGGTGATAACCTTCTACGTTTCTTTGAAGATGATTTAATGCCTGTACAATCCTTTGCTGAATTCTGTGATGTTCTAGGTAAATATGCCAAGATTTTATTTATTTACTAGTAGCCTCAGGCAACCAGCTGGTCTGTCAGAAATATTAGATTTTTTTTTATTTTCAGCTAAATTGAACTCATTCTAACTCATGGTTCAGGTCCTTTATTATGTCACACTGCCCAACATTAA
Source organism: Argiope bruennichi (assembly GCF_947563725.1). Classification (NCBI taxonomy): domain Eukaryota; kingdom Metazoa; phylum Arthropoda; class Arachnida; order Araneae; family Araneidae; genus Argiope; species Argiope bruennichi. Next base: position 120,240,466 of record NC_079153.1, read on the forward strand.
AGCTGTATTATTTTGTCTTACCTAAGTTCTATTTATTGTATACATGAACCTTTCTAATTGAGGCAGTTCCATAACATCATTATACTATTGAAAACGTAAATAGCCAATTCACCTGTCTTCTAAATTTTGCAATATTGTAATTGCATTTTTTTTTTCTTGTAGACTTCGCATATATTAATTGGAATCTTTTCAATGATGGAAGAAAAGCATGTAATTAAATATTTAATGAACAACTGCAATTTATTTGAATTTCATGACAACAATGTAACTTATTGTTGAAAATTAGGAAGAATTATCAAAATTTAGCAAAAATGTGCTCGCAAATTAAATTGGTATCATTAAAAAGAATTTTTAATTTTAAAATGGTGTAAAATTTATTTTTGTCAATAAAATTTTTGAAAGTTATTGTGAGAAAATGTCAAAATTCAAATTTATATTTAAATAATTAAACTTCTAATTACAATTTCAAAAAAATATGAGATGCTCTTTCCCATCCTCCAAGATATAATTGTGTCAATTTTAGTAGCTATAGCTCAGATAAACTAGCCTGTATTAGCCACCAACATTTGCACACATTCATCTTTATTTTTTGTATAGATTATTATTATTATTCATTATATGTTAGTCTCTATGAGCTGATGATAGAATGTTGACTTTTTTCTCAGTGTATTGCAGTTTCAAGACTTAATAAAATAGAAAATCTGGCATGTATATGGGCCTGTTTAATTTGTTATAGATCAAATTTCTACTTGTTGATTGTTATGGTAGGGATATTAATTCATGTATTGCACTTATCTGTTAACTATAGTTCAAAATTACAAATATATTACCAAAATATCTTTTTGTTTTAAAATGAAACAATAGTATGATTAAATTGGGCTGCATAATATATCTTAATTTTTGTAATAAATAATTATGTTTATAAAAATCTTGACTAATACAACTTTGTTAAAATTTTCTTCTCCTAATCATTTCAACCCTCTAAACCTTGTATAAATGAAATTCTTTCTGTTATTGGAGCTCAACCAAATACAAAGCTGTTACCTTAATGGTCAGTAGAATTTCTGCATCATATTGCAAACTGCACTTTTCTTTATTATTTAAAGCTTTTTATAATTCTTATATAAAGCAAATTCTTAGAATAGTACGGTATGATTAGTAAAAAAATTTACAGGGATGTTTTATTGTGTGTATCAATTAGTATAAAAAAGAATTGCATAAAAATATTGTAAATTGGGGGAAATTCTGATAAACAATTTAAATTCATATTGTTTAATATTACATTTTTTTCATACTTCCTAAGAATACCTTAAATTATCCTAAAGGTTTGTGCATGCCATTTTTAAAAACTATTGTCTTTTGCAATCAAGGGTTCCAGATAAAACATTCTTCCAAATTAATTGAAGTTATTTTTTTAATGATCAGTTATATTTTTATTTTATATTTGGATTTGAAAGGGAAGTGTTAGAAATTAACTGATTTTATTGTTAGAGACAAATTACATCTGAGAAATATCTTAATATTAACACGCTTTCTGGACCAATTTTTCGTATTGATTTCTTGGAGCATAGCAACCAGAATTTTGAACTTCTTACTGTTTCAGTTCCTTTATGGAATCACAGAACTTTTGTGTTCAAATCATTAAGATTCCACTTTATGCAAATCCAAAACAATAATTATTCAATGTTTTCTTCTCTTTCTAGATCTTCTTCATGATATTCCAGACCCACAAAGCTTCCTAGAAGATGTCCTTGAAATGGTTGATTCTCATGATCGCTAAATTTTCTTCTTCTTTTGCCTTTTGTTTTCACTTTATTTAAATTCTGTTCTGTAGCATTGTGAATAAAAGAAATATCTATGTGAATAAATAAAAGTAATCTACTAACTGAGTGTTTATTAAATTTATATTTCTACCATTCTGTTTATGTAAAGTAAGGTCTCCCTAAATGTGGCACCAACTCTTGCTTTTCAATTTAAGATAGTTTAAGCATAAAAGAAAGAGCGATAGATATTAATGATTCTGAATTGTGAGTACAAATGAATGCAATATGTTGATAATGAACGTTGAAGCTAAATTTTTAAATAACCATTTGTTAATAAGCAGCTTTGTAATATGATTGGAAAGATACTATCTTGAAATATCCTGGACACTTCAAATAAAGCAAATTACAAAGAATCGACTTATTAATTATAAATTTAAGAAGTTAATATTGTGAAACTAGTGTATTTCAAATAATTGATAATGATAAACTTTGACAATTGAATAAAAGCATTTAATTAAATAAATAAATTTAATAAAATTAATAAAAAGAGTTGCAAATAGAATTCCAAGAAAAATCTTGACACTGATAGATTTACTTCATTTTCATCTCTTTTACTATACATATTTTGTATTTTTACTTACTGTGTCTTCTAATTTTGCTATTATTAAGTTATGCCTTTTTTTTTTCCCAGTTTAATCTATTTTTTAAGAGAGAAAAAAATAATGATGTACAATTTTTAAAGTGGCTGTTAATCATGGTGCTAAATAAATAACTAAATACGTTTCTGTTGAGTTTTCAGATTATGTTGGTAAAAATATTGAATTGTCACTTTTGCTATTGAATACTTGCAAACTGTTGGGCTTGGAGAATTGCAATTAGATTCTCCTAATTAGCTTAAATTTTAACTAACTTTCTTTTCCTAAAACTTACATCACAAAAGTTTAAAAAGTATTGAAAAATTGATTATACATTTGCATTGTAATGGTAATCACTCGGTTGAAAAGAATTGGTTGTAGAATGATCAAAAATGGAAGCACCTTGCCTTTAAAAAAAAAACAGATAGTGCCCTAATTTTCCATTTTAAAATTCAGTTATTTGTGTTTCAGTACTTTCAAGAAATTAACATCAATAAAGCAACTGTGATTTTATTGTCTTATTAAAGTAAGTTTGTGATCAACTGGGCCAACAGAAGTTTCTTTCATATATCTCCCATGTAAGGTTAACCAGATTTACACTAATTGCATCGGGATCAAATGTCATTCCATAATTATGATGAGGAAGTTAGGAGAGTATTTGCAGTGTCATTCCATTTGGCTACCGTTAAAAATTATTAAATCTTCTCCAACAGCCTGCAAAGAGCTTCAAAATGGTGTGTTAATCTAATCAGTTAGGGAATTCAAGAAAATTTGCCTTTTCTATCTTAATATTATATTGAAAATAATGATCATAAAGCTCAGTATTATTTAGTGATTTTAGCCTAATTATTTAACCTTTAATTATTTAAACAGCCTTTAATTATTTTATTAATTATTTATTAATTTTTAGCCTTTAATTATTTAAACAAATGTTTGGCGCAGAATGTTCAAATTTGTCCCTTGTGCAATGAAACTAAACCAAACCAAATTAATTATTTAAAATTACTGGTTTACTTAATTATTTTTCAATAAAAGTTTTTTAGTAAAAAAAAAAAAAATACAGCAAACCGAATTAAAAATATTTAATTTTAAATAAAACGATGTCAAAACTTTTTAAACACATTTTTAATTAAAAGATTAGACATTTTAAAATTAAAAAAGAACAGCATTAATTTATAAAACAATTCGTATTTTATATTTCAATTTACATTGCATTACGCACAATTTCATTTTGCAATATTTTTTCAGTACAAATTCTCTTAAAATATCTTGGAAATCAATTTTTTAGTTCATTATCTGTAATAGCCATGCGAAGTGTTTTTGATTTGTTGACATCTATAACAATTTTTCAATTTCGAAAACCTTCCTGCACTACTTGCATTTACGTCCATAAGGCATTTGTACATTTTCGCCTCTATCATTACATTCGGAAAAATAAATAACAAATTGATATATTATCATATATCAGTTTCTAAGAATTCATTGCGAAAACCATTTTTTCTTTATTCGTTTTGAAAAGTTGGGAAAGTAGTATTTAAAACGTATCATCTCGTCACCAAACATCTTATTTAATATCCTCTGAATAATATTCTTTAAATTTATGAACAGTTTCTTTAATTTCGACGCTGCTTCTTTTTGGAAAATCGATCGGAAATATAGTATTAATTTTAATAACGATCTAAACATGATGAGATTATTGAACATAGCATATCTAATTCAGACAAATATGTTTCATTTCTCAACTTTTCTTTCTTAAATACTAAGTCACCAAAATATTTCCCGTCCTTGATCACTGCATTGGTAATTGTTTCATTTACTCATTTACTTAAGCCTTGTAATTGTTAAATATTTCTGGAGAAAAGCGTGCTTTTTTTTTTTTATTTAAAATTGGAAATGCTCAGAGAAGTCAAAACTATAGATGTTTATCTATAAGCGTTAAACGCATTAAAAAGCATAAAATACTGCCATGGAATGATTAAAAAGTATATGGAAGTGTTCAAGAATATTTAACTTTTTTTTTATAAATATACGATTTTTATCAGCCTTTCTATATGTTTTCAAAATATGTGATACTGATGAAAATTCAACCAGCTGGAGTAGTTTCTCCAAAAATTTCTTATATATTCTCTAACAAAGGTGTTATCACTCTTCTCCTGTATAAAATTGTGGACCTTGGGTAAGGCCTCGAATGCCTTGCATGGCTTAGCTAATAATAGTTATGAAATAGTGAATTTTAGCATTTCTGTTGAACCTATCATGTTTTCTTTGGTGATTGATCCCTTGCATTTAGCAATAGATACTCAAATTTAGATGAGTAGTTTCCAACCGGTTGAAAAAAAAATCCGATACATAATTTTAGTCACATAATTAATTATCAAATTTTATGTATTTAAATCATTGCCTTTTTGAGTTATGTCATTTATATTCATACAGACCAACAGAAAATCACCCCTTAGACGGATTTAGTTTCTAATTTGTCGAGTATCTATAGTTTAGATGCTAAATCTGTACATCAAATTTTATCACTATAGCGTGTTTCGTTTTGTAATTGTCGTGTTAATTTAATTTCAGGCAGGCAGACTTTCTCAGAATGGATTTAACTCAAAATTTGACAGCAATCTACAAACATGGTGTGAAGACCAAATATCATATTTCATCAGTCTATCTTAAATAGTTCTTCAGTTATCTTTGTCACAGGCAGATATAATCCCTCGGGAAAGTCTAAAAGTAGAGATTTGTTAAAATCAAGAGCTGCAATTTTTGACGATTATAATATTTTCTCTAAACTTTGTATATGGGAAACAAAAAATGCTTTTTCAACAGAAAAAGTTCAAGGTTCCCAAACATTTTCTTTTACAAAAAATGAATAGTTCGTGTTACTATCATAAGATGAGAGTTCTAAAATTTCCTGAAGTTATTTATAACTAGCCGCCTTTGGCGACCAGCCGGTTCGCCAATCTTAATGTTCGTTAAAATTTTAATAATTAAATATTTTACGCAATTCCTACTTTAATAGATTCTTCAACAAAATATTTTTAAACTTCAAATTTTGATGATCATATAATTCACTCATAATATTATAATGGCCTTCAGTCATAACGTAATATGTATCTCTCTAATTTTCTGTTAGCACCCGTAGAATTTATGCTTTAAATTAAAGTGGAAAGAATTAATCTGCAATTAATATAATAATATTTTTTACTGAAACATGCATTTTTTTTATAATATGATTACTGATAACAGAGTCACTGAGCGTTTAAACTTTATGGGCACTAAAGAATATCTTTCGTAATTTATGTTAAATCTCAAGAATTTGTCAACAAAATTTTCTCAGATTCATCATGAACAGATCGATTCATTAACAATGTTTAATTTTAAATGCATCAAACACTAAGAAAATAAAATCAATTGTTTAAAATAATCGGTCGAAAACAGGTTTAAAAAAACTACTTAAAAAACGATGTACTTAAAACTATAAGAATATACAAAAAATATATAACTAACACAAATACAATTTAATTACAAAAGCATACAACTAACTTAAAAATAATTTAAATCAAAAATCATCCGTTGATAATATTGTCAACAATCAGAACACAGTGCGCATGCGTGAATTTTCAACGCCAGTTACGGTAACGCAAATGCGTGAATTTTTCTGTGCCAGTTGGGATAATGCTATGCAGATTAGACATTTTTAATTTACTTTATTCTGTGTTATTTTAATTCAAAAGTACTTCAGAATGAATCTGAAAGATCGATTAATTAACAGTGTTTAATTTTAAATGCATAAAACATTAAGAAAATAAACAGAATTGTTTGAAATAATCGGCCGAAAAATGTTAACCCTAGCCTCATTACTGTTGGGAAATAAAAAACTGAAGCCTTACTCATTTGGCGGTGGGGAAAATGGAAGATTTTTCGGCGGGAAAGTTAGTTTTTAATTAATAATTAAAATTCTAATTAAAAATTCAAAAAAAAGGGAACCCAGGTGCCCATTCCCGACCTCTAAGGTATGCATGTACCAAATTTGGTAGCTGTAGGTCAAATGGCCTGGCCTGTAGAGCGCCAACACACACACACACATTGAGCTTTATATAAGTATAGATTTATAATGTAAGTATTAACATGTTATACACATTGTGCGTGGAGGTATAATTCGCATCTATTTAAAGATACCAATTCTTTAGAATTTCAAGAATGAAGATGTTTCATATTTTAAATGAAATTCACTGAACTTAATTGCTTGCCAAGTTCGTTTCTAAATCTAAATAGCAGTGTGGGAGAGGGGATTCGTTATCTAATTACAGAGAATGAAATAAATTAAAAATTAACGAATTTTTTAAAAAAATCAGCAGAGAAAAGTTTAAAATGTGCAACTATTAAGCGTTTAGTGTGAAATTTTAGTATTCGCATAACTGGATTCGCTTAAAAAAAACCCTCCCTAGTTAATATTATTTGTTAAATAATAAAGACCATGTGTGTGATGTTTTTTAAACCAAACTAACAATTATTTATTAACATAATAAAACTTTTATAAGTTTTTTCTTAATATTGATTTCGATAAAAGCTATTAAAAATATATTATTATTTTTATTTATTTATTTTTAAAATGGCAACGTTAGTTATAAAATGTTTTTGGTTGTCATGTTTGCTGATGGCTTTTTGTAGTTGAATTCTAAAATGGAATAAAGTGTATTGATTATATTTTCATTGAGAAGATTATTTTTAAATTTAGAAAGCACAAAAGGAGCGGTCATTTTTCCTTAGGCAGCTTTAACATTTTTTGTGGCTCAAAATACAGATTTTGATAAAAGCTGCTATATGAAATTTATTTTTTAATATTTTTTGTTATGTTTAAAATAGTTCTAAAAATCCCTGAAATACGTCCTAAAACTAATACGTTTCAAGGTTTCTACTTTGTGTGTTTTCAGAAATTAACAATAATTATATGAATTAAAAAAAATAATATAAATAAATTAGAAATTAAAAGATAATTCTTAAAATACTAGATAATTCTTAGAGTAATAGATATTTCTTAGAACATGTTATAGATTTTTTTGTTTCCCCAAAAGAATTCTTAAAGACTTTTTTTACAATTAAAATTATTAATGAAAGCAAAAATAAATCGATGGTAAATATCAAAATTAAAATTAGCATTTCTCTTTCCATTATTATTCATAACTTAATTCTTTTGTTATAAATATCGTTATTTTTTTTTAAAAAAATTGAACGAGAAAAAAAATGGTTAATTTTTTATATACCAATCAGAAAAGAAAATATTGCCGTTTGTGTCTCCCTACACTTCAAAAAACGTTCCCAAGTTGGCTATCTTCAAAACTCAGTAAAAAAAAAAATGTCAATATTTATAGAAAATCAGAAGTTTTAATATAAATAAAAGTCATTGTAATAATTTGTGTATATATATATATATATATAACAATCTTGCCGAAATAAAGCAAACTTAGCACACTTATTATTTAAGAAAAGAAAAAAAATCTATATATATAAAACGCTAATTCATGTGACACAGAAATCATTATATTACATATTGTTGAATGGTAATAGTCATATGTAAATAAATTATTATATGAAAATTGTAGGCTGTTTCATTGAATGTTTTTAAAGCTGTACTTAATTCAATGCTTCAGTAATTAATGAAGCCTCAAAATGTTACTAGAAATACTCTGGGTAGGGCCCACACACACAAAAAAAAAATCAATCAAATCAAATTCAATCAGAAAAAAAGACGCAAAAAAATTAAGAAATGGGTGTGAAACAAAGTTTGATCGAGCTCGAAAATAGGGCCCACAATTACCCATAGCTATGAATGGGTTAGCTATGGAAAGTGACGCTGATATCTTCGAAAGTTATTATCTCACAAAAAAAAAAAAAAAAAAAAAGATTTTTGCAATATAACACAAAAAATTACTTTTTTAGTTGTCAGTTTTATTTCTGTACAATGTTTTTATTTATAATTAATTTTTAATGTAATATGCAATTATAATAATTAGTTCTTTATGTTTTTATGAAATTCAAATTCATACATCAAACTATTTAATCTCGCGTTTTTTCCTGTGTTAAAATTAAGCCAATCATTACTTATATTTTGGAAACTACACTTAGTTTTTTTCCATGGTAGAAGCGAGTCCGAAATGGCGCTATATGATGTTTTCAGCATATAGAAAAAGGCTCTAATAGTTAGTTACAAAAAAATGTTTTGTCTGTATGTAAAATGGTGTATTTTCAAGAAAGGTACCAAAAAAATAAACTTAAAAAGCAAAAATACTAAATATGTATAATATAAACGAAAAAAAATAAAGCAAAAAAGAGCCACTCGAACTAAGTATCCGCACCACATGCATCATTCATGCTTTTCTGACCACTATACTGCACCTCCCACAATTCGGAGTTGAAGTTGAACATATTTATTCTAATAGTTAGTTATAATTTTTTTTTTTTTTTTTTTGAAAAATTGCGTTTTTTCAGGAAAGACACCTATTCTAAATATAAAATTTGATCCAAATCGTTAAAGTCATTTGCGAGATAGGAAATAAATTTATATATATATATTTATTTATGTATATAAGAATTGTTTGTTTAAAGTCATAAGACAATACATTTGCTGGTAACTTTCAAACACTTACACTTTTTAAATTTTTGTACCCTTCCCCTCAAAAAAATAAATAAATTCTAAATTGGGTAATTAGAAAATTTTACCTTTCTTCCCACTATATCATTACAAAAAAAAAAAAAAAAAAAAAAAAAACTATTTACATGCATTTTTAAAATTGACTGAAATATAAGGAACAAAGTTTAAACCAGTTTTATAATTTAAAACAGTGAAAATATTAGCATTATCCAAATCAATAGTGATCTACAGATTTCTAAAATTATAGTTTAAAATTTATTTATATATTTTTCATCTGTAAGAAAGTATTTATAAAGAATTTGACCTAAGAATTTTCGACACACAACGAAACAGAAAACTTCCTTCCGTGGCATATTCCATGCAGAGAAAGCAGAAAGAGGTTTGTGTTCCAGTCATGATTTTTGTGAGTTAAATTCGATAGGATCGGCTTCAAATCTGAAACCTGAACTATACAACTAGACCACTATGACCTCCGCCTTTTGTAAGACCAAGCACTCTGCCCATGCAAACAGAGCGAAGAAGTCAATATTAATCAATCCAGTTGAAAGAAGGGGGGACAGTATTTGCTGTGTTTCTTCTTATTTCCAGGGGATGTTTTTAAAATTTATAGGCTGTAATTTTTCTTTTCTGGATATTTGGTTGCGATTTCGTGCTAAAGTTTATTTTTTACTCAGATAGAGTTTAAAATAAAGAAAAAAAAATCATCAAGAGCCAGATCATTTTGTAACACTGCCAGTGGTGAAGCAGTGAGAAGTAAAAGAGTTATGTTATGATGATGTACGTCATGATGATGGTTTAAGAGATGCAGGTAAAATGGACCATAAGTACTGCAAAGTTTTTAAGATGGTTTTAGTGGAAGGCTCCATTTAGTAATAACACATCAGTTGGAGTATTTTCGGGAGTTGTGAACAAATTGGGTTTGATCTTTGATGGTAGGGTCTTTATTATGACTTAGCCGGCTGATAAATTTCCTAAAATTTTCTTTAATATGATCTTCAATCCTTATGGAAAACATCGTTACTTATGAATTATAACATATAATCGTTACCTCTGATAGATAGATTTTTATCTATCGGAGATGACGGTATAATGGTTCTGAGTAATTAGTTTTGCATAGGTTGAAATTTCTCAAGATGCGTTTTAGCAGCAAGGCCCCAGATAGAAAAAGCGTAGATGAAAATGGGAAATAGGATGTGTTTGAACAAAAAAACATTATCTTTTAGTGAAAATGGTGAATTTTGCCCTATTAATGGAATTATTAGATACACTTTTGCTCAGAACAGTAATTTGTTATTCTGCTCTCACGAAGTTTACTGTTTGCAATTATTGATCTGGCAACTCCCTGTTCAATACGAAAAGAAGTGAAGTGATTTGACGACGTCCATTGGTGTCTAGTCGCGAAAAATTTTGCATGAAATAGTCGAAGCGGGGATAAAATTCCAGGATGGTAAGAATCCAATCTATTTTAATCAAGGGCCTATAATGCTCTTTTTATCATATATTTTTGTGTATTAATTAATTTGTGTTATTCAATCCTCACCAATGCGATATTGAGCGTTTATTTTGTCTGTGTTCTGATTGAAATAGTTTTGAAAATGGCATGCGTAATTTTTGATTAATATCTGCGAATGTGTACGACTGTATTATTTTGTAGTCAATTCTTTTTGTTTAAATATTAATTTGTATCATCTTTTATTTCAGTCGTCGCTTGTGATTCCAGATAAATTCCAACACATTTTGCGTGTTATGAACACGAATATTGATGGAAGACGTAAAGTTATGTTTGCATTAACCGCAATCAAGGTATTTATTATATTTCTTCTTTAAATTTAGCCGTATTTATTGTGAAATGCTGTTGAGAATAATTAAATATGGTTGCATTCGAACTTTATGCTTAATTGTATCTTGTCAAATTTTTATCATTGATTTTTGTTTATTGAATTGGAACCTTCAAAGTATGAAATAGAGCGTATTAGTTAAATTTATTCACCTTCCTTAATTGTATTACAGTTAGTTTGTTTTTGCCAAAATTGGTTTTCATCTATGAAATTAAATATTGGTAAATCTTTTTCCTCTTTAAAGAATTGAATTGCTATTTGAAGACGTTCTCAATTTCATGTGGTAAATTCAAATACTTGTTGTACTTAGTGCCATGGATTATAATTTGCAATTAATCAAAGCTAAGTGTGGTGAATCATTTGGAAATGCTGAAGGCTGTTTTAGAAGAATATCTGTCAAACTCAACATAGAACTCTGAATGATTGTTATGCGAGTTAGTTTTGGTATTATACTATATGTGAAAAGTGATAATGCAAATGATTTATTCTGCTATCCAAATATATATTGGATTGAGAATTCAGAAATCATTTGTTAATTGAAACTGTGGTACTTAATCGTGGTGATTGCTGTAAAGTTTAATGAGTGAATTATACACTAAAAATTGACTGATAACTGTAGTATACATGAAGAATGTAATGTTTAAACAGCATTGGTGGACATTTTATTTTCTGTAAAATTATTGGAAAGCCCAATGATTAGAAACTCAATCCAGAGGGTGATAAGCAGGATCTAGCATTTTCTTCTTCTTTCTTTCTTTTTAAATGCTCTATGCTTATTTATTATTAACATTTCATTTTTCCATTAACAACAATCTATCCTTTTTCTTCCTCTTGAATGTTATATCCTGCTGTTGATCTCAATGAAGGAAGATTATGAGATCTGAGGGCTTGAATAAAAAAAATGTCTTTATATAAAAAAAAAAAATTAACGTTCTGCATATAGATTTTCTGTAAAATAACAGGATTACTATTGAGATTAAGAGTCTTTTGAGTGAAAGTTTTAAGTTTTCTGTATTGTAGGTACTTCTGTTATGCATATAGAAAAACTGATTCAAGTTATCAATTTTAAAAAAAAAATTGATGAATGGTTAGTTTACTAATGTTTTCTTAACAAATGTCTAAAGAAATGTTATATCATTTTTGGGCTAATTTAGATTGATTATTCATTTTATTGTAGAGAAAAAGGTGTCGGCATTATATTAATCATTCATGAGTATAAGATGTTCTGTGGAAATTTGATGAATAAAACTTAAATCTTTTGTTGTTAATCTTCTTTGAATTCCAATATATTTATAAAGCTCTTGCTGCTGTTATATTCTTGAATATTTATATATTTTTAAACCTTTAATTCTTTTGCAACTTGATTAGGAATTCTGGTGTTATGTCTGAAATGTCATATAAAACAAGGTCAGATCTTGGTAATGTGAATTAACTAACAATTATCTGTTGCATTCTTTAACTTTTATTATTCATGGATGTTTTCCTTGGTAAATTCTACACTGTTAGCAATATTTTGCTTTGCTGTTGACAGTTGCTCATATTTGTTTACTTGTGAAGTGAAAAAAAAAATATCTTTCCTTTTATGGCTTATTTAATTGCTAAGCATTATTTATATATAAATACTTACAAGACTATAAATATTGATTTGTAAGACTTGTTGCTTAGATTTTCAAATTAGATTATGTTTCGTATTTTCTCATTAAAATAATTTTAATTTGCTTTCTATTGATAGTTAAGCTACTTTTTTAATAAGAGGTGATCTTGCGTATTTAGAAATATGAATAGTTTAAAGGTTTATAACCGTTTTTGGTATATTATGTATGCCATAAATTTTCCAAACCTGTATTTTTTTAAATATTAGGAATATGAATACTTTGATATAACAATTCTTTTTTTTTATTTGTCAGTTCCAGTTTCCAAATATTTTTTAAATTGCCACAAATTATCTATTATTAGTATAATTAGATAGTAGTAAGGAGTGGTCTGTTTTTGCATAAGTAGATCACGGTTTATATTGTTGAAGCTATTTTTTATAATGTACTTTATTATTTTTGCAGGGCGTTGGTCGTAGATTTGCTAACATAGTATGCAAGAAAGCAGACGTTGATCTAAACAAGAGAGCTGGTGAACTTAGTGAAGAGGAGGTAGGGTTAAATTTTTTTTTCTTTTAAATTTTTCTGTAAATGCAGATTTATTTTTGGAAGATCTATTGTGATTTTCTTCATTTTTCCTGATATATAAATAGTAGCAGATAAAGATGATTTCTAATTGGCAGATTTATGTCTTTTCAGGTTGAAAAACTTATTACCATTATGTCCAATCCCCGCCAATATAAAATTCCTGATTGGTTTTTGAATAGACAAAAGGATATTAAAGATGGAAAATACAGTCAAGTAACATCTAACGGTTTAGAAAACAAACTTCGTGAAGATCTTGAACGTCTGAAGAAAATCCGTGCTCACAGAGGTCTGAGACATTACTGGGGGTATGTTACACTTTTTGCAGTTTTATTTCTTGCATGTTCTATACGTGCTGTTGACTTTAAAACATATGAAATCTTAAATAATTTACAAAGAAGTTGTAATTTACAAGTATCTTATTTATGTAGAGTATTATTTAACTTTTTTTTCTATTTCAGTTATTAATAGTTAACACTTATTAAATAAGTTACATATTGGAAATTGTGCTTTAACAAAATGATTTAAGCTTAATATCAGACTGGTTTATATAAGGAATATAACAGACTTGAATATAATAGACTGGTTTAGCTATAATCTAATCCTTCAGAGTACTGCATAGTCTTCCTTACTTTTTCTGTAATTTTATTTAAGTTGGCTATTCCTATTTAAGTTCAATTATGAACATTGTTAGAAATTGTAAACTAAGAATTTAGGCATATTGATATATATGTAATGAAATATTACAAAAATTATAAGTATTTTATTGTGAAAAATATTCATCAGTTTTGTTATGGCTGTTAAAAATGTAGTTGTTAATCAAGCTTAAGCATCAAAGCCATATTTATTAATACAGCTTTTCTTCCTTTGAAAATGCAGATTATCTGTATGAGAATTGTAATATTTCATTAAAAAGTTTTGTGTACGTGGATTAATTTTTTCATTCATGTTTATTTTATTAAAACTTATTGATCATAAGTTCTAAATTTAATAGAAAATAATGTAAGACTAAAGTTACTGCCAGAGACTTGATATTCTCTAGTCCATAGTGTGAATTATAACTTATGTGAATTTGTATAAATATGGTACATTTTTAGAAAAATGGTTAAATTATAAAAAAAAAAAATTCTTTTTCTCCTCTATAGCCTCCGAGTGCGTGGTCAACATACCAAAACTACCGGCAGGAGAGGAAGAACTGTTGGTGTATCCAAAAAGAAGGGTTAATTGTATATGTATATTTATTTACATCATTGAATAAAATTTTTCACTGGTGTAATTGCTTCTATGTTGTATAAATGCAGAACACAAGTTTGATTAATAAATATAGTGGGGATTAAGCATCTTTAATGCTATTCTTTGATATACTAATTTTTTTCCATGTTTCATTAAGTTGATTAATTGGAAAATAAGATTTGCTAATATTTTTCACATGATCTGCAATGCTTCATAGAATGCAGTTAGGATTTAAGTGTAAAGATACATTTCAGACATTATACACTCGGAGCATTTCCTATTTGAAATCTTGTGCATAGAATATTGAAGGATTAATATTTTATGTTAATTTGGTTGTCATAGCAAATGCATGAATTGGTATTAATGGTTTAAAACTCTTAAGCTAAATGAAATAAACAATTCACCTTGAATCGAACAATTGGTTACATCTACTTAGTTGGAAATTAGTTTTTTGCCTATATATATATTCATAGAAAGGATGTAACTGCTAACATCATGGGGAAAATTAGAAGCTTTTTTCATTACAAAACATTTCATTTCCATGTAGCTGCCATTGCTAAAAACAACTGATTAAATGCAGGATGGTAGTTAAAATTTTAAATTAAATCTGTTATTGAATTGGGCTGAATTCATAGTTTTATTTTTAGAAATTTATATGTATTTTCAGTTTTGTGTGTGTGTTAATGTATAATGTTGATAAATCATTATCAACAATGTTGCTTTATCATTGATATCAATTTGTGAATAAGTACATCATTTAACTGGTGCAAATTAATAATATGCATATAAATTGTTATTCATTTCAGAATATCCCAATTAATAATTATATGAAATGAGAAAAGTCTTATAGAATATATTTCCACATATAAAACTTAATTATTAAGATTGCAGTTACCATTAGATATTTTATTGCTAATTAACTGCAAGTTTGTCAATTTATGCGGTAAAAACATCCGAAAATTCTCAATTTAAAGGAAATTGCATCAAGTATTAAAATTTAATTGTGAAACATTTAACAGCTGGTTTTCTTTTAAATATTAAAATAATTTATATGGAGTTCTTAAGAAATTGTCATTTGCAAATGAATATTAGAAATCTTTTAATCAGTTTGCTAGTAATAATGCATGTGCCAGTACCTGAGGTTTTTTACTTTATTTTACATTGTTTCTAGTTGTACCTCCATAAAAAGAAGGTAATCACTTATTTAAATTTTTATATTCTGTTAATTAATTTACTGATTTTGTCAAATGTTGATTCTAAATTTTTAGGAATCCATGTATTTGGTATTCAAATATATCTATGCCCTTTTCACTAATAAAGTTCATCCATGGAAGTTATGTTTCAGAGTTTACTAGAAATGAGCAGAGTTTTGATTTGAAATAGTTTTTTCTCGTATGATATGTTATCCTTTTTGATGAATTTTTCATAATTTAGAAAGCTATTAGCATTCTTTATTTCTGCATGTTTAGAAATGTGAGCAAAAATTTATTACAATTCACATTGAGAGAAATTAGATCTTTTTTATAAAGTGCAATTTATTTGCATGTTTGTTGAAATTTTGATAATATAAGATTAAATTTGAATTCTTTAATAAACATTTTATGGAAATTGGACAAATCTCAGTATATTAATGCTATCACCTACATCACAGAATGTTAAAAAAAAAAAAAAAAGCTATAATGGGAAATGTTAAGATGCCAATAAAAGCTAGTCTTTTTTTTTACATACTTTGGGTGGACTTATATTGAGAAAATTAAGTTTAATTTTGATGTTTGAAAGAGTTGTAATTTCCCATTAATAAAAGAAAAGCATTTTGTTAAATATTCCTTAAAATTTAGAAACTAACAACTTCTAAACTTATATTTCTTGCCAGTTTTGAGGGAAATAGTATAGCTGTTAGTTTTTAACCAAACACTATATATTTCTATAACAAGATTTCAAAGATTTTGATAAAAATATTTTATTTTTATAAAAGAGAATGCTCATTCAAATAAATAAGTGCTTAATAATGATTTTTATATAGATTTATAATTTTGATTCTAAGACATACAAAATTCCATTTATATAGCTTGCTTTGTTATGGTGCTTTCAATTAGATGACAAATTGTATACTCTTTGATGGTTTCGGTTTTCATTTACTTATTGACCTATAATTTAGCTTTTACGATTACATACAGATTGTTTGGCTGTTTGTGTTTTCGAGTTATTCTGTCCAGATACTTGCAAATGAACAGTTTGGCGAATTTGATCTAAAATTTTAGGCGCACTATCACGAGTTCCATGTAGTTGCCTTTTTCACTTCTGTGGCTAAAACAATCCGGAATGTTACATTAAATAAAATCTATGCTAGATATCATCTGCAAGCTTTGATTAAACATTTTTGCGACTACTATATGTATCTGGCAACTGCCAAAAGTTTATTTCATTTATATTCTGAAAATAAATTTGTTTTTAATGAGATTAGAATTTTCATTCTCTTAATTTTCCAAAATACCGATTATTTTTCGATAAAGAGCATGCAATAAATTTTATTTTTGTAATAAAATTTCTGCTACAAAAAAAAAGTATTTAAAATGTTGAGAAAAACTTTTAAAAACGATTCTTTATCAAAAACAACAATATCTGATTAGAATAAAAAGTTTAAATGTGGTAGAGAATCCGTCGTAGATGATCCTTTGTCTGGTAAACCATCCATTTCGATTAATGAATAAGCTATCAATAAAGGCAGAAAATTGCTCAGGTGGCGTGGGAGATGCTTTTTCAAGTTAATTTCTTTTTATAACGCATTATTACGCGTAATGAAACATGGATATGTATATATATATATATCTAGTAGTTCTCTTGAACCGTTTGTGTAGAACAATTTATCGAAGACATCTGTGGCGAGAAATTCATGGCTTTTGCACCACGATAATGTGTCTCTTCTAAGTGCAATTATTATTCGTGAGTTTTTAACCAAACTTCAACAAATGCGGCTCCTCAAAACTGCGTGTTCACCTTATATTATTGTACCGTGGGATTTTTCTAATTTCCACGTTGTAATGGTTTCTTCGTGGTTACCGTTTTGAGTATTTTAATTTGATAAAAGGAAATTTCCTATAAACTCTCAAGTGCGATTTTAAGGCATATTTTGATGATTGAAAAAAAAAAAAGTAGAAGTGCATTGCAGTCGAAGGAGATACATGTTTTGACCATCAAATCGAAATCTTTTATTTTATCCATCATTCCGTACATTTTTAATACAATAGTATCGTGACGGATAGACAGATATTATGTTAATGGATTTCGTCCAAAACTTGATAGAGATAGCAATTAGCAGATAACGTTTTGTGTAAGTATAAAATGTTGGTGTAAAGATCGAAGGTAAAATTCTACTCATTTTCTTTTTGAGTTATGTTCACAGAAACAAATAATATCGATTTTTTTTTTCAAATACAGGGTGAGATTAACTAAAATATTGAGGTCGATTTTTTTGATAAATACTGTACTTCCTCTTTGTATACTTTATGTAGTCCAATCAAATTACACTTTAGCATGGGCAAATATATATATAAAGCAGCAGTTTTATTGGTTCAGGTTGCTGGAAATAGTTATGTTAGCCATCCAAAACATGAAAATATATCCCGCCTTAAGCTATATAAGATAGGATATGTGAGTAAGTTTGGATTCGGTTCTTCGCACATAAGAAGATTATAAATCAAAAAGAAAAGCTTGAGTTGTCTAAATAAGTTTTATAAAATGATCCGTTGAATATTAAGATAAATAAGTAAATAACAATGTAAAAATATTTTTAATTGGGCGAAATTTTAACAATTCTACTAAATTACATTTTCCACAGGAGGTAGTATCTGGTAAAATTTCAGGTTTACATAATTTTGCGGGGACGCAGTGTTGAGGGAAAGGTCCCCATCAGTTCTTTGTCATCTATTCAAATGCTCGAAGCAGAAAAAAAAAAAAAGTGTAAAAGTATTATTTTACCATTTTAAATAGTTTCTGTAAAGTTATTCCTAAAAACTAATAAAAATTATATTTGACTTTGTATCAATTACTCGTCGTTGCGTTTTAAGCCTGGGCTTTGGGAATGAAATAGAATAATTGTCTTATTTAAATACGAAAACAAATACAAAAATATTTTCATATTTAATTCAGTCCAATAAATTAAAATAATAAAAACTAGAACGTATTTTTTCCTTCACAATGTGATATTTCTGATGGCATATCGACTGGATCAGTATTTGAGGAATTAAGAAAAATGCAGCATATCTTCCCAGACTTGAAGATCACTTCATATATATATAAAACACTAACGTACGTGGCACAGAAATCACCTTTATTACCCATTGTCGAGTGGCAACAGTCAAATGAAAACAATATATCGTTGAATATATTTACAGCTGCATTAAATTGAGCACTTCGCTTAGTTTATTGATGGAGCTGGAAAATATTATTAAATATTTTGGAAAGGATTCGCCGTATCAACAAAATAGCCAATTTAGTTTGGGGAAAGAATCCAAGAAATAAGTTTCAAACAGAAAGTTTAATCGAGCACAAAAATAGGCTTAACCGTCACCAGATGGGTAATCGCTGATTTGCCTATGGAAAGTGACGTTAATATGATCTAAAACAATTATCACACAAATGTGGTTTTTGTATAATTTTAAAAAAAGTTACGGAAATGAAATTGATTTCATTAAATAGGTATAGCTAATATCTCTTAATTATAACAATATTGTTTAGTTCAATTTGATACACGTTTTTAGATGTTGCAGTTCAAACTCGTGCATCGAAACATTCAATCGCGTGCTTTTACCAATCATTAACTCCATAATAGAATTATTCCTTTTGCTTTAATTTTATAATATATATATACTTTTTAATTTTAATTAATTCAAATGAATTCATGTTTTTCAGTTTGTATCAAATAACAAGGTGATTGTAAAAAAAAATCTATTACAAATTAAAAACTCAGTAATTTAGGTGAACAAGTTGGTCCTAAAGGCAGCTAGTATTTATTAAAATCTCTTTGTTTATTATTAGCTGTACTGTTTCTATTATATTTATGAGATATATCAAATGGAGTTGCCAAAATTTTTACTTCAAAGACGGAGTTTCAAATGAGAAAGTACTAATCTGAAAGGACTTCTTTTGTTTTTCTTTAACTAGTTAAATTACATGAGAGCGCGTGGTTGCTCTCTTCCTGTTTGTAGGCAGCGAAGTAATTAGAAGTCCCCGCGCATTCTTCCGGGCAGTTCGTTCTCTGCATGGGTCGGAGAAGCGGCAGGGGACCTATATTTCCCAAAACTTGTAATGTCAGAAATAATTGGAGGAACAAGCGCACAGGTTTGTACTTTTCCGCATCCACATATCGTGTCCATTAATTTCGCACAAATGGACGGCATTCGCACGTGACTCTGTAGGTGGTCTTTCTCGTGACGTCACCGTACCTGTAAGGATTTTTTTTAAACTGTTTTCCTAAATGTGACTTTTGACCGCCAATCGTATATTTTAGCAAATTTCTGTTGGGCCAGCCATAAAGAGTACAATATTCCTAAAGCAAACCCATGATTTTCGCCTCTAGATGTGTAAACATTATGTCAAATAAAGATAAGAGGGAATGTGTTCATGTTGTTTAATTCATATGCGAGAACTGATCCTCAAAGCAAATCTTACTTTCATCTTTCCTGGGGCAAAAGCATGCCTTTTGTTGCAGGTCTTTTAAAACATTTCATATAAGATAGGAAAGAAATATTTTTTTTTTAATTCAACTTAATAGATAGAGGTATAATTACTAGAACATTAGGGATTCATAAAATAATATCATAACAGAGCACAATAAAAACATTCAATATCCCTGAACCTGAGATCAATGCGATTCCTGGTCAATAGAATGAAATAGAGAGAAAGGAACAAGTATAAAAGAAAAATTTTAATTAGAATATTAATATATATACAAAACTGTATTATGGGTATACAAACTCAAAAAAATGCAAATTTAAAAAATAAATACAAATATACATAAACAGAATAGAAATAATAATAAAAACTACTTACAAATATTTATGCAAAGCATAAAAGTATATACATAGTCTACCGAAAAAGAAACTAAATTTTTAAATTAATAATACTTAAGAGTAAGTTTTAAGATTACTTCTTTCCTTCAAAATGTCTTCCTTTTCAATTTATGCACGATTCAGAAGTGTCCTTCCCTGTTAAAATAGCTCCCAAGAATCATTTTCTGAGACCGCATGTAAGCCTCATGGCGAATTCGCCCACTTATTGTGCAATCTTTCACAAATTTGTTGGTCTTCTAGAACTGAAATCTAAAAAAAATCACGAAAGACATGATATGGTGATTCACTGTATCATTCATAAAGCAGTGATAGAATGATGTGGCTCTCTGGCACTCAAAGGTTGACCTTGCACATTGTCATTATAAGAAAGATGATAGATTGCCAAGCTTGTGTTCTTCTTTGAAAGTGTGGTTTCTTTTTTGTTAGTCTTTTTAAAAACAGAAAAAAGAATATATGACATACTAAGATGTTAAAAAAAAAACACCTTACGATTAAAATAAAAATTACATTTAAAAAACTCCGAAAGAATGACAAATTGGTTAAGCTTTCTGATTAGATTTGTCATTTATATAACAAATAATATGACACGGACAATGACCTAACACAATAATTCTACTAAATTTTTCTAAATATTAGTAATCTTTTGTAAATATTCCTGAATTATAATCAGACATCCTCTTCAGTCGTATTTATAATTTTGGATAGTTGGATTATGTGTATGACTTCAATATTTTTATGTTGAATATACTTTTCTTTAAGTTTTATTCTTTACTTTTTCGATTTGAAATCTTAAAAATCATTGACTAAGCAGAGTGGTTTGAAAGGGTTCCAACGAATCTTAAGGTAAACGCATATCAAAAGTATTCTTATTCAAGTAGCAGTTTTAAAAAATATATAAAGCATGTGCATATTGCAGAACATTGACTGACTATAGAAATATTATAAGCATCACTACAGTTAAAGATATTAGTAGTTGTCAGATACTGACAATACAAGAATTCTAAGATTGCAGACGTGCACTTGACTTTCAATGTATGAAGCAACTCATGAACACGGGCGAGCCACAAAAGTCTTTCAAAAAACGATTTCAAATAGACATGCTTCCAATTATGAACTGTCTGCACTAAGGATTAATTAAACTCAGTTGTAGAAAGTGTTATGCTCTAAAATCAAAGTTGTTGAACTGGCTTTCCTGGTTTATGAATGAATTTTACAAAGTGAGCCAAAGAATTTTGTTGTAAGACTGTAAAATGAAATAGCAGATTTTTTTTTTATTTCTTTAATTTAAAATAAACTTATACGGCTCCATTTAGATTGCTATAATGATTCAAAATGATTTGAATGCCTATTCTAGTTTATTTTTTAGAATTGCCCTCATAGCTAGTGGCATTGCAATAGGGAAGCAAGGTAGTATAAATGAATTGAGCACAAGTCTTAAGGTACGCCGTGAGGACAAAATTTTAATGCATTTATGTCACTTTTTTAGACAATAATAACGAGGGGGGCAAAAAAAAAAAAAAAATTCAATGCTCCAGGTGCCATTTTTTTTTTTTTTTTTTTGCTATGCTTCTGCTCAAAGCACTCGTTGAACCTATTTAAATGATCAAAGTATTGAGAACAATTTTAAAAAAATGTCAGTGCATAAATGTTCGAACCTATTATACATTTTTTTTCATGATTCAAATGTTATGTCACTAACCGTCACCTTTTAGTTGAAGTGGAAGATGAAAGACCCTTGAATCTATACGTTTCCTTACAATGGAATATTATCAAATTCATTTTGAATTTTTGGGAATAAAAAGCTATTAAATTAGGTGAATACATTGGATTATTAAATCACATATCAAATTTAACCACATTTATTGTTCATAGATTTTAGGCAAACAATTTAAGAACAATAAGCAATATGTGGTCCTTTATAAGATATGACCTAGTTGCTTCAGCTTAGTTCACCAAGAAATTTTTAAGCATCAACTTGTGACACACATCAAAACTGCTCTATTTTAATAGCCTTATAACTGTTTGGCTCATTGTGTATATGAAACACTTTATTAAATTCAAGTACCGTGACATCATAGCGCTAATAAAAATATATCTTTCAAGATAATCTGAACTTCTTGTTTTCACAATTCTACAGCTTCACTTTCTTATTTCTTCATGTAAACTACAAAGATATTAAACAGAACCTTTCTTTCTTAATTTTAAATTTCAATTCACCAATGAGACCTATTGTTAAAAATTAATCAAAAAGATATTTTAAAGAAATTTGCAAAATTCATAAAAAATGTGCACAACAGTTAAATTGAAATCATTTGAAAAGTAATTTTTTGAGCAGTAAAATAGTACAAAACTCATCTTTTTTCGGTAATACTTTTGAGTATGGTAATGGGAAAACTTGCTTAATGCAAAAATTTTCTTAATTAATTTAAATTCTCATAAAAGTATTTTTTTTTAAATTTTACCATTGTGCTTATTTTCTTCACCAAAATACATACATCGTTTCCAAATTTAGTAGCTCTAGATAAAACAGTCTGTAATGTAGAGCGTAAACACACACTGACACACATATTCTTTTGCTTTTAGTAAAGAATTTACTTTTCCATTTTGAATCAGTTTCTGTTTAAAGATGCTTATAATAAGCCCTATGAAATTATATTGCAATATTTTCAGTTAAAATTTAACTTCATATATAAGAAATGGTGAAATTTTTTTAGACTGTGTCCATTTCCTCAAATGCAATTGTATGTGAAAAAAGCATGCAATCTTTCTTATAGCTTGAAATTTGTTTTTTTTATGGCAGTACATTAAATTGTTTTTGTTGATTCAGAGAAAATTGTGTAAATTAATCTTCTAGGATATTTCTTAAATTATGAAACATTCTGCAGCAAAACGTCAATACTGAATTATTCTACTTTTTGTCTTTATATTTTTAATAAAAAAATTATTTTCAGCAAGAAAGTTATTTAATTAGTTAAAGTTTCATAATTTTTATTTCAAATTATAGCTCACATTTTAAATGATACAACTAATGTGCTTAGTGAACAGAATGGTGTGAAGCTTCTAAAATAATACAAGTAGCATTATTAAAGAGTAATAATAGTAATCTGTCAAAATTTCAAATTTAATATACTTTGCTACGGAAGCCATCAAATGCAAATTACAGAAAATATTTGATTGAAATTTTTATTACTGTCACCGAGCCAGCCGATCGTCAAAGACGACTTGTGTAATACTCAAACCACGAAGTAAAGCCCACTAAAAGATATAAAAAATGCAAATAATCAAATTAGGCGAGGAAGAATTAGTAATTTAGAGACTACTTAAGTACATAATAATTTTTAAAAAGTTTATTCATTAATAATATAATTTCTAATACATCGTTATATCTCAAAAATAGATCTCAAATTCTTTTAATTTTTTAAAAATTCTAATTTTCTTGATCAATGTCGAAATAATAATAAAAAATGGAAATTTACAGTAAAACAGCAAAAGTAAACGCAGTAATTTGGCATTACACATCGAAAAATATATTAAACATAATTCAGACTAATAATTATTGAGTGTATACAACTGACCATCTTTGGGCCAACATAAAAATTTCGCGAAGAAAAAAAGAATCTGGTTATTTAGTAGCAATTCAATTAATCAGCGAATATTTGATAATACCTGCGTAGTATTATTAGTTCTCTCCAGAAAGGACACTCTACATTTAGCGAACCAGATAGCAGTCTGAAGAAGCTACGTCTAGTAAATACAGCGGATGGAGTAAGATACACAGCATTGTGATTCTAAAGTGACATGTGGGAGAACATGACATGGTAGTGACATGTGGAGTTGCTTGAAATTAATTCTTGTCGTTTCTTCTTTAACGCTCCGTTTAAATAAACCAACTTTTACTTGTAACGTTCAACATTAGTGATTTCGTTAAAAAATGCTTCCAAATCTTCATCTTGAATTTTTTTTTTTTTGGGTTGCTTACATGGTCTTTGTTATGTGTATTGCAAACCTGAATTTATATCGAATCACTGTAACCACTCTTTGCAAGTTGTGTTCGATAGGACATGTACACCATAAATGTCCAATCAGTGCGTTTCCGATATAGTTTTCTTTGCAATGAAATAATCCAAGTTTTCTGATAAAGATGGCGTTAGTAGAAGTACTATTTGTCTAGTAGTATATTATAGTAAGTATAACTAGTGTGCTAGATGGTGTAGTATATTTATACACCTAATAAGTTAAAATTATTAAATACTAAACACCTTTGACGGCCAACTGGTTCGCCGGGATTAATCTTTGTTAAAAATGAAATATTTTGAGAAACAATGTCTTAATGATTTCCTTAACAAAATATTTTTACATTACTAAACATTTACGTCATGAAGTTTGTACATGCCATTCTGAGATCCATTTCAAGCTAAATGTGAAATTTCTGCTATTTTTAATTTTTAATTAATTCTTTCTTAAAGCATTTAATAAAATAATCAAGATATATGTCAAACTTTAGTACTTTTACTCAACTTTAACTTTACTTCATCTTGAAACTACTGAAAAAATTATTGCAAAAAAATATTTCCTGGTTTGTCAGAAATATTGGTCACATTTAATTTTATTTAAAAGCTATAAACATAATTCCAAGTTCATGATTCTGTCAAATTATCTAACATTAAACCAGTGTTATTTTGATTGCCTTGCATATGCTCCACTCAATGTGTATACGAACCTTTCCCATGACTCAGAGCACTATTAAAAAAGTAAATGATCGGCCATCTATCTTCTAAATTTCATGGCACTAACCTTTCAAATTTTTTTATACGTCTTATAAATTATACAGAATTAAGCAAAATCCCTTTTCTTTAACTTTCAACAATCACGTGATGAGATAGTTGATGAAACAATAAAACTTCGGGGCGATAATGTAATCTTTGTTGGAAATAAGACAAACAATATATATATTTTTTTAAATAAAATTTTGTAATAGTGTAATTTAATTTTTTAATGGTGTTCATTTTTGTGCGATAAAATTTTCGGATGTTATTGCAGAAAGCATCCAAAATTTAGATTAATTTTTAATTAATTAAAATTCTTATAAAATCGTTCCGAGGTACACATTCCCTCCCTCCAAAGTATATATCTCAAATTTGGTGATTGTAGTCAAACGATCTGGACACACAGAGGTGTATTCATCTTTATTATTAACATAGTTGAATGGATACTTTATTAGGAATAAAAAGATGTTTATGCGTTAATAATTGGTTACTTTTATCATTGGGATTCTAATTTTTCACACGTTTGTCGGAGAAAGAATGTATCCAGCATTCACTGTATTTCTGATCAACACATAATTTACAAATCCTTTTTAAAAAAAGAATAAAGAGCTGAAATCTTTTATACTTGACTGCATTCAGTTATGTTCTCATTAAAATGATCAGCAAGCACATATCTTAAGTTTACACTATGCACTTCGATGCAACTGATACCGATAAAATATCGGATTCAAAGATTTTGTATTGGTATCTGTTTCTAAAATGGCTATGATTATAACATTTTTATGTTCGTGTAGAAGACTATCTGAAGAAAAAAAAATGAATATTTTAATTTTTACCCAACATTATTTAAGGCATATTCAGCTGTAATATTAACTTCCATTATTTCTACTCTGCCATTACCTTTTATTATCAAATTACGTGATTCTCTCTTTTGTTTTAAAAATTGGTGCATTTTTTTATAATAAGATTGGTCCATTAATTGCATAAAAATAAAATGTATCCGCCAACAAAGAAAAGAACGAAAGTAAGAAAGAAAAAGACGAGAAAAACCCTGGTGGTTCAGCTATAAAGCATCCCTAATGTAAAGACTACAATATTAATTTAAGATGGATATTATTGCGTGTTGAAAAGGCTTCTGAAAGCAATAAAAATCTGATTACTTGGGCTACCTGGCCTTGGACAAAAGAATTGTGTTTGTAACTTAAAAAATTAATCGCTTATTAACTTTTTGATTATTGCTTAAGAAAAGATGCAGAATCTTTCTTTCCTTTTTCTTTTCTTTTCACGCACATAAAGTGGGGGCTCATATTATCTTACATGTAAGGGAAATTGCCCACGAATAAACTGGTCACTCCACCTCTGCACATAAATTTTATCTTTAACTGCTATTAATAAAAGGTATTTTTTCCTAATAAATTAAAATAACTTCAAACGTGAATGTAGATGGCGCTATAAGAGCGTAAAATCGGATTTCGGAAGATTAGAAATGTTTTTTCCTTTCAGCTTTTTTCTATTTTCCCCTTCTTAACTAATTTTCTTAATGGAAAAAAAGAGACAATAAAATTTTAAAACATTTGTAGCAGATTATTTTAATGTCCTGAAATTAATTACTTCTAAGATGCTTATGCTTAAAACATTGTGAGTCGGTGCAGTGCAGTTCAAAATATGTTCTGAAACAAGCAAAATTATTTTTGTCAAAGAAGATTAAAAATAAGATACATGAAAGAAATTACTGAACATGAGTTTAACAATTTTTTTTATATAACAATAGAGAAGTTCTAGTGGGACTTGATTAAAATAAAATGGAAATGATTCGAAATGCTTAGGTTACTTGAGATGAGTCGGATCTGGCGACCAGTTCATCAGGTATATTGGTTAGATTTAACTCCAAAATTAATCATTTAGATATAACTTAATGCCCCTGATTACATCAAATTATTAAACTTTAAAGCTACGTTATTTATTTTAATTCTCTTACATGATTGGTATTTGTTTATTGTGTACAATCAATCTTTCTCAATTCTCTGACATCATAGCTTCATTAATAACTTAATTGTACGGTTAATCCATTACTAAATTCCATGGTATTGGAACTTCACTTTTTATTTGTTACACAGATTTTAAACAGAATCCTTATTCTTTAGTTTTCAATAGTGATGGAAAAAAACTCGCGATTTAATGTTTCATGAATCAATGAAAATGATTTAAATTTAAGGACAGCAATGTAATTTATTGTTGGAAATTAGGATCAAAATTTAAAAAAAAGATGCCGAAATTTAAAAAAATAAAATTGCACGACTATTAAATTGGCATCATTGAAATTTTTTTTTTTTTTTAATTTTTGAAAGTGTGTAAAATTTATTTATTTATTTTTGCAGTAGTGTTTTTGAGAATTATCGTGGAAAAATGTCAAAAAAAAAATCATATTAATTTTTAATTCATTAAAATTCTAATTAAATTTTGTTTAAAACTGCTTTGAGATGCAACATTTTTACTCTCTAAGGTATAAACATGCAAAAAGTGGAAGTTATGAGTCAAATGGTTTGGCCTGTGCAGCTTTAACACGCACACACCTTTGTGAAGATAAACTCCAAAAATTAAAAAAAAAAAAAAAAAAAAAAAAAAAAGGGTTCGGAGATTAGTAGGCATTTTTGCAAATTACATTCTGTCAAACGCTCGAAACTCGGGTTCCAGGCAATACCATCTATCGAACCTGGAATGCAATTCCGATCCAGCTTCATAGACGAATCAGTATCACATTGTAACGATGTGATTCTGACTCACACATGTATATTTCACTCCTCTTTGAAGTTTTCAAAATTTTACAAGAAATTAAAGCCTACATTCTTTAGTCCTTCGAAATATGAAAGAACTGCCCGTTTTTGAAACATTCGATAAAAAAGAATTAAAAAAAAAAAAAAAGAATCCTCCTTTACACTTTTGTTTGATATACTCCTATTGTGAGTCCAAAAAAAGATTTTTCTCACTCAATTTAAAACAGAAAAATGGATTTTCAATAAAAGTAAGCATGGGAATCAAGATTAGCACACAATCCAACGTTTATCAAGTTAAGCATGGCATCATTAGGCTGGCTAAAATTTATCAGCTGGAGAAATATCACGTGTTCATACTTAATGTGTTCATGATAAATGGCAAAATCATGACTGCACAGTTTTTGATAAAAATTTTTTATGAAACTCCTTACTCTCGATGACTTTAATGTTTAATTTTTATTGCTCGAAACAGGAAGAAAAATAGGTTACATCGATCTCTGATTTCAGAAAGTAATTATATCACACAGAAAATTGTGAAAGTTAATATCATTAAACCCTAAAAGCTAACATTCTCCGAATTTTTCAGTTGCTTCTAACGGATCAAACCATCAAATCGGATAAGTAATATCGCCAATTCTATGGCATCAGACACACAAAAATGAAGAATTTCAAAGATGTTGTCTTTAATCACGATAAAGTTACTCATATATAAATTTAGATAATTGTCAAAATTCGTTGAACACATCCAAAGTGAAATTTTAGAAGGAAATGAAATTATAAATATGAAGTGAAATATGGATAGAAAATTAAATGAAATTATGGACGTCTGAGGTGTCTGCCATCTACAACAAAGGGATCAAACTTGCGGCCGCAATTAATTTTTGAAGCTAACAAACATAATAACATATAATAAAATTTCTGATGGAAATTTTGTAGCTTAATTTTTAGAATTTCTAACTATGCAAAATGATAAATAAAGGGCGACAATATTCACCAATGAATGATTATCATTCATTTTACCTCGATTGAGATCAATTGCTGTTTAAATTTGAAGGCCAACATCGATGAAGTTTTTATGCCTGAATTTCACAAATATTGGTCAATAAAATTTGAAAATATTCGAAAATTAATATTTGAATTTATTTTTCTATTCAGCAGTACTTATCGATACGAGCAATTGTTTTTGTGAAAGAAAAAAGTTATAATTACCACTCCTGTTAGAACTGTTGACATAATACCCTTCCAGAATCACTGAAAATCCGCAATTATCAAGAATTACCGAAAATTATCTTGGATTGGTCTAGAAAATAATCACGATTGACAAGATATACCTCGAAATAGGAGAAATGTTTGCGAAAATAAGATATTCCCAGGAAAAAAATATTTTTACCTTTTCTCTTGTTCTTTTCTGTTCTGTGCTTTCGAAATATACATGCGCTTCTATAATTTTTTTTTTTTTTTCTTTTTTTTACCCGCATAAGCTTAGATTTTATTTATTTGCACCTTGTGCCAACTCTTGATTTTGAGATTTTGACACTTTTGATATACTCTAAAAATGTTTCCATTCGCTTTTTTTTTTTTTTTTTGTCTAGAATAGCAAAAATGTTAATACTGATGGAAACATCAAATAATCATTGAAAATTATTTTTGATAATAAGATAAAGAAGCTTCAACGAGTTTGGAATCTTGTAGATATCTGAAAAGATTCACAAAAATTGAATGATATATTATCTATTTTTTTTTCAATGATGATAAATTCAATTCACTTACACAGAAAGAAAATTTAAATAATTCCGGGTCAACTCAGAACCACAACACTCAAGATTTAGAATTTTAGACTGTTTAAAAATTATAAGAAATTGCATTCGTTTCTTATCGTTTGGAGAAATTTTTAATTAGCGGAATTCTCTTTCTGTCATTTTCAAAGGAAGTAAATGGAACGAAAGAACTCTCTTGACATTTTATTTTTCAATAGAAAAATGGAGGTTTTCTTTCATTTTAAAGATAAAATGATTAATATATTAGAAAAGTGTTCTTACTTCTACACATTATTTTATTTAAAATTTGTACGTAATCATATATTTACACAATTCATGTGTTCTGAAAGAATAAAATTTGTATGTAATCATATATTTACACAATGCATGTGTTCTGGAAGAATAAAATAAGTATCGCCTACTATAAAGTGTATAATTCAGCAGAACTATCTTAAATGGACTTTGAAATAACACAATAACTGCCATTTTTGTATTATGTGTAAAAAAAAGTATTATTTCTACACCATTGAAATTTTTAACTTTATCTTTCTGTAGCAAATATCTCCTCCTATAAATAAATCAAATTATTCATCTAACTGAAACTGTTAACTGAAGGGCATTTAAATTAATTCAGTAGAGTAAATATAATTTTTGCGCTGGCTATCTTTTCAGTTCAGTTTGTGCTCAATTGAAAATAAATAAATTAAACTAAGAATCAATTCACACTTTTCTAACTGGTGGCTTAAATTTGAATCCTATTTTTACAAAAACTATGTTAATTTCATAGGAATATTTATTGGTACAATTTAATGAGTTGAATAAATGATTCGGGGGCTTTTTTTTAAATTTAAAAATGAGTGCAAAGCGCATTAAAAAAGTTTTACATTATTTGAAAAAAAATTTAATCCACTGCAAAATACTGAACATTTTTAAAAAAAAATTATTAATTATTGTGTATTTTATATCATGAAAATGGGATGATAAGAGATCAAAACTGAAGAATTTTGACATGCTTTATCATCTAGTTTTTGTATTTAATGGAGTTATAAATATCGCCGTGTGCTTACAGAGAATTCACTAGGTTTATATATTCTTAAGGTCACAAGCACTGAGAATATACGATGGTGTTACCTTTATGGAGAAAGAGAAATGGTTCAATAAAAGCGTAATTAAACGAACTCGGAGTCTTTGAGATTCCAGGAATTATAATCCGAAATGGCTTTATATTTGGCAGAAATTATAAAAATAATTCATAGATGCGAAGACATGGAGGTGGTTGAATGGATTGCCGCAGACAATTCGGAAGAAACTACGGACTAAGAAACTGTCGTTTAACACTCGAAACATTTCTAAATTGCATCTGTAATTGGATACAAAATTGTAATATATGTTAATGGCTAACCCGAAAAGATAGTTATGTGATATGCCCTGAAGATTAGTTAACCGAGGTACGGCCACTGCTGGTTTTAGTGTTTGAAAGAGCGTTCATTGAAAAAAAGAGCGTCAACTAAAAACACTTTTTAAAAAATAATTTGAAAAAGAGTCATAACATTATTTATATTTTTTATAATACTATTAAATTTTGTAACAGAGACAATGCATATTTTGTCAAAAACGAAGTCGGGAAAATTCCTTGGCGTTTTTTTTATCGAAGAGACGAAGTTTGGGAACGCCAAACTTTCTTTACAGTATTTCAATTTAATCTTCTTAAGTTGAAGAATTACAGCTGTTACTCGCAACAAATTAAGAAATAAAAATAAATTGCTTGACCGAGGTCGCAATTAACATCTCATTGAGATCAACAAAAGAAAAAAAAAATTGTAAATAAAGCTTTTGCAATCTGGCATTATAAAAAAAAGAAAAGAAAGAAAAGTGGTCCATCTTTTACAACAAAAAGATTTCCGATCTCTTGTCTAGAGAGTCACATGCTGAATTCTTTTTTTCATAACTCTGTTAATATTTTCATCTGCCGTCAGAGCTAGGTTTTCTCTCATGGTGTAGGATTGATGTGACGGTGTTCATTACAGGAGCAATGTGTTTCATCCCGTCAACTTGCGAACAGATAAATAAAAAAATTAAAAAAAAAAAGAAAAAAAGAAGCAGATTCCACACAGAAGAATCCCTTTTTTTTCTTCCCGCTCTTTCGCACAAGCGGTGTTCTTTTTTTCTTTTATATGTTATCCCCCTAACTTTTTTTCTCTCAGCAGACGACATTCTGATGCTGAGTGCTGATGTTCCACGGGTCACGGTTCCAGCGACCTCTCACCGGCAACATCAAAAAGTCTTGTAAAATCCGTGGATATTTAATTGGGCCGCCATTTTGGTATCACTTGTCTTCACATTTCTCCGAGGGACTCTTCGCCACGCTCCAGGGAAGAGAGATGGGGGCCTGATGAGTTGGGGGTCCTTTCCTCCTTTGGTAGCATCCCCTTTTTGCCGACAGTTTTCGTGTCCATATGTCTCATCCTTTCTTCCAAAGGCAGTCATCTAAGCTAATTGTTGACACCCCTGTCAAAATAAAAAGTCGTATTTTTCTCAAAAGAAAACTGATCGCTGCAAATGTTCGTGATGATTGCTTCTTTCATTTCACATGTAAACACGTTTTAAGGAAATGCTGTCCATGTTCAAAGAAAGGGTGTTTGAGCATTTTGATTTTAACTCTGCCTTCCCATTTTCAGCAAAAATTGTGTGCATCCATATCGATAAGTGCAAAAAATGGTAGAAAAAAGTAATTAAAAATTTATATTAATCTTAAAGGCTTAAACGTAATTAATAAAAAGCAAAAAGGTGAATTACAATGATTTAAAAAGATATAACTTGCTTAATAATATAAGTTACCGTGCACTATAAAACAGATTTAATTCGTGATATGTGATATGATCGAAATCAATTTAGATAGGGAATCTACTGAAAAATTCTATTGTTGTTTGGTATGACCACTGGCGGATTTCCTACTTTAAGCTGAAAATCATCCCTTAGAATTATTGAAATCTAAGCTTTTATTAATTCAGGATTGTTGGTGGAAACTTGAGGAAGTTATCATATAACAACTGTTTTTCTCCTTTTCAATGGTAGCAACAAAGAATAGTTTCATAAAAAAAAGTTTTTTTTTTTTCTTTTTTTTTTTCCCCTACTCAAAAAATTTGTGGAAAATTAAATACAGCATCATAAGACAGCGGCAGGTTTTAAGTGGCAGGTGCATTCTTATTGTTCTGACAATGCAATTTTTAAATACAATAAAATTTCACCATTCGAACTGATAGGTAAAGCTGTGCAGTTCATTATTACGCCCAAATAAATAAGATCACAATGAATTTAAAAGTAACTGATGTATTTGGTTTAAATACTCTATTGATATTCTCTGTAATAAAATTCAATTTTAGACGAGTTTAATTTTCCATTACGTAATTCATTCTGTTTAAAACGTGTAGTTGTCAAATGACCGTTGATACGGCCTTTCATTATTTGGTGTTCCTTTTCATTGTTGGAATGTGAACACAACCTGCCTTTAATTATAAATTCAATATAAAAGAATTTTAATTTATGGAAAATAATGACTTTTTTCCGGAGTTGCTTCTGTGAGATCATTTCTTTAAACGTAATTTCTAATGTCATTTTTAAGCAAACAAAAACTTCCCACAAAAGTTGTTTTTCAAATTTGAATCATAAATCAGATGATATCACCCTTAGCTCTAGTGAAATTTGACACTGGGATTGTCGTTACGTTAGGTTTGTAATAGAAGTTTGTTAAGTAATTTGTTAAACTTATGTCTCAATCGCGAGTATTAGAAGGTCCTTTAAGTGAACTGATCACCACAGGGATATGCAAAGGACAACTTCAGCACTGCAGAAGATGCATTTTGACAAAGAATAGCTGAAGTTCATCATTTGGTGGCAAAAACGAAAGTTGTCTTGTTAAATAAGCAAATGGTTTGAAATTTGTATAATTTACCCTCTTCGAAAGTATTTGTAGTTTATATTTTTAAATGGTGTAACTTTGAACTATACTATATTATTAAATAAATCGAAATAAAGAAATAAATACTTAAGAACTTAAAAAATCCCAGTATTATAAGCTTTTTTTTTTATCAATGAATATGAGGGAATCAGCACATACATTACATTTTAAAAATAAAGTTATACGATTTCGAAAATTTGCTAATTAATATTTTAGTTAGAAAAAATGCTATCTTTCAGAGATGCATTAGTACTGGAAGCTTTAACATAGCTTCAAATAATATTCTTGATACTATAACAGAATATAGACATTCTTAAAATAGAAATTATAAATAAATCAATAACTCTTTATAACTTGTAATTTCATAACATAATCAAAATATTTAAGTGCTCAAAAAAATCATTATTAGCTTATTTTTAAAAAAATATACTTTTCTGACTTGAAAAATAAAATGCATGAATTTACACATTTCCAGTGGTGAAGCTATATACTCGTGGAACAGTGAAATTACACATTTCTATGGTCGTATATACTCATATTTTTAAAAAATTCTGACGCGTTGTTAAATTTTTACTTTAAATTATTCTACTGTTTAAGAATATGAAAAGAAAAGCAATTTATTTATAGAAAAACTGTAAAATTTTAATTTGTCTTTCTTAATTAAGTTCGTTCAGTTTTATCGAAGTCCCTCAAAAGAAAGTCTGAGCAACGATATTGAATAATACAATTTTCATTCTATCTACCGACGAAGGGGTTTCTTTTTGCCCCCCCCCTTACTTTAGGGGGAGGGGAAATTCCACTCATTTTTTGGCAATGTTCATTTGCTCATCAAAAACAAATATTTGACTAATGCCAGATATTAAAACCTTAACTGAAATAGATATCACCCGTCTATCCGACGTAATTTTTTTCAATTCATTTCAGTTCAAGTGCTTCGATGATAATCGCTTGCGAAGATGAACGATTCGAAGCTCCCTTACGCATTGTCAGACGACCACACGAGTTGAAAGCCCGCTAATCTGCCACAGCAATCGTTCAGCTCTCCGCATAACTAAACAACGCGTCCGTTAGAACAAGAAAGAGAAGAATTCTTGCTCTCATTTGAGTACAGGATTAGCAAAACGATAAGAGAGACAGCACATCTGTCTTACTA